>NW_018745138.1:0-11206 GCF_001683475.1 Chenopodium quinoa
GCTCTATTTGAATGTGTTTGACTTAAATATTATCCAATTAGCTTTGTTTCAATGTGTTTGACTTTCATTTCATTTAATTAGCTTTGTAGGTTGCGTTTGACCTTCCTTTGATTCAAAAAGCTCTTTTTAAATGTGTTTGACTTTCATTTTATTTAATTAGCTCTGTTTGAATGATTTTGAATTTCATTTGATTCAATTAGGTTTGTTTGAATGTGTTTGACTTTCATTTGATTCAATTGGCTTTGTTCGAATGTTTTTTACTTTCATTTGATTCAATTAGCTTTGTAGAATGCATTTGACTTTCATTTGATTCAAATAGCTTTGTCTGAATGTGATTGACTTTCATTTGATTTAATTAGGTTTTATGGATGTTTTTGACTTTAATTTGATTCAATTAGCTTTGTTGAATGCATTTGACTTTCATTTATTCAAAAAGCTCTGTTTGAATGTGTTTGACTTACATTTCATTCAAATAGCTTTTTTTGAATGTGTTTAACTTTCAATTGATTCAATTAGCTTTGTAGATTAAATTTGACCTTCATTTGATTCAAAAAGCTCATTTTGAATGTGTTTGACTTTCATTTGATTCAATTAGCTCTGTTTGAATGTGTTTTGTCTTTCATTTGATTCAATTAGCTTTGTTTGAATGTGTTTGACTTTCATTTGATTCAATTGGCTTTGTAGAATGCATTTGACCTTAATTTGATTCAAAAAGATCTTTTTGAATGGGTTTGACTTTCATTTGATTCAATTAGCTCTGTTTGAATGTGTTCGTCTTTCATTTGATTCTATTAGGTTTGTTTTAATGTGTTTAAATTTCATTTGATTCAATTAGCTTTGTAGATTGCATTTGACTTTCATTTAATCAAATAGCTTTGTTTGAATGTGTTTGACTTTCATTTGATTTAATTAGCTATTTTTTATTGTGTTTGACTTTCATTTGATTTAATTAGATTTTTTTAGATGTTTTTGACTTTCATTTGATTCATTTAGCTTTGTTGAATGCATTTGACTTTCATTTGATTCAAAAAGCTCTATTTGAATGTGTTTGACTTACCAATTAGCTTTGTTTCAATGTGTTTGACTTTCATTTCATTTAATTAGCTTTGTAGGTTGCGTTTGACCTTCCTTTGATTCAAAAAGCTCTTTTTAAATGTGTTTGACTTTCATTTTATTTAATTAGCTCTGTTTGAATGATTTGAATTTCATTTGATTCAATTAGGTTTGTTTGAATGTGTTTGACTTTCATTTGATTCAATTGGCTTTGTTCGAATGTTTTTTTACTTTCATTTGATTCAATTAGCTTTGTAGAATGCATTTGACTTTCATTTGATTCAAATAGCTTTGTCTGAATGTGATTGACTTTCATTTGATTTAATTAGGTTTTATGGATGTTTTTTGACTTTAATTTGATTCAATTAGCTTTGTTGAATGCATTTGACTTTCATTTTATTCAAAAAGCTCTGTTTGAATGTGTTAGACTTACATTTCATTCAAATAGCTTTGTTTGAATGTGTTTAACTTTCAATTGATTCAATTAGCTTTGTAGATTAAATTTGACCTTCATTTGATTCAAAAAGCTCATTTTGAATGTGTTTGACTTTCATTTGATTCAATTAGCTCTGTTTGAATGTGTTTGTCTTTCATTTGATTCAATTAGCTTTGTTTGAATGTGTTTGACTTTCATTTGATTCAATTGGCTTTGTAGAATGCATTTGACCTTAATTTGATTCAAAAAGATCTTTTTGAATGGGTTTGACTTTCATTTGATTCAATTAGCTCTGTTTGAATGTGTTCGTCTTTCATTTGATTCTATTAGGTTTGTTTTAATGTGTTTAAATTCATTTGATTCAATTAGCTTTTGTAGATTGCATTTGACTTTCATTTAATTCAAATAGCTTTGTTTGAATGTGTTTGACTTTCATTTGATTTAATTAGCTTTTTTTTATTGCGTTTGACTTTTATTTGATTTAATTAGATTTTTTAGATGTTTTTGACTTTCATTTGATTCATTTAGCTTTGTAGAATGCATTTGACTTTCAGTTGATTCAAATAGCTTTGTCTGAATGTGTTTGAGATTCATTTGATTTAATTTGATTTTTTTAGATGTTTTTGACTTTCGTTTGATTCAATTAGCTTTGTTGAATGCATTTGACTTTAATTTGATTCAAAAAGCTCTGTTTGAATGTGTTTGACTTATTTGATCTAATCAGCTTTGTTTGAATGTGTTTGACTTTCATTTGATTCAATTAGCTTTGTTTTGAATGTGTTTGACTTTCATTTATTCAATTAGGTTTGTTTGAATGTGTTTGACTTTCATTTGATTCAATTGGCTTTGTTGGATTGTTTTTGACTTTCATTTGATTCAATTAGCTTTGTAGAAAGCATTTGACTTTCTATTGATTCAATTAGCTTTGTTTGAATGTGTTGTCTTTCATTTTGATTCTATTAGGTTTGTTTGAATGTGTTTAAATTTAATTTGATTCAATTAGCTTTGTAGATTGCATTTAACTTTCATTTAATTCAAATAGCTTTGTTTGAATGTGTTTGACTTTCATTTGATTTAATTAGCTATTTTTTATTGTGTTTGACTTTCATTTGATTTAATTAGATTTTTTAGATGTTTTTGACTTTCATTTGATTCATTTAGCTTTGTTGAATGCATTTGACTTTCATTTGATTCAAAAATTCTTGTTTGAATGTGTTTGACTTAAATTTTATCAATTAGCTTTGTTTCAATGTGTTTGACTTTCATTTGATTCAATTAGCTTTGTAGGTTGTTTGACCTTCATTTGATTTAAAAGCTCTTTTTAAATGTGTTTTGACTTTCATTTTATTTAATTAGCTCTGTTTGAATGATTTTGACTTTCATTTGATTCAATTAGGTTTGTTTGAATGTGTTTGACTTTCATTTGATTCAATTGGCTTTGTTCGAATGTTTTTTACTTTCATTTGATTTAATTAACTTTATAGAATGCATTTGACTTTCATTTGATTCAAATAGCTTTGTCTGAATGTGATTGAATTTCATTTGATTTAATTAGGTTTTTTTGGATTGTTTTTTACTTTAATTTGATTCAATTAGCTTTGTTGAATGCATTTGACTTTAATTTAATTCAAAAAGCTTTGTTTGAATGTGTTTAGCTTACATTTGATCTAATCAGCTTTGTTTGAATGTGTTTGACTTTCATTTGATTCAATTAGCTTTGTTTGAATGTGTTTGAATTTCATTTAATTCAATTAGGTTTGTTTGAATGTGTTTTGACTTTCATTTGATTCAATTAGCTTTGTTTGAATTGTTTTGAATTTCATTTGATTCAATTAGGTTTGTTTGAATGTGTTTGACTTTCATTTGATTCAATTAGGCTTTTTTGGAATGTTTTTGACTTTCATTTGATTCAATTAGCTTTGTAGAAAGCATTTGACTTTTAATTGATTCAAATAGCTGTGTTTGAATGTGTTTGACTTTCATTTGATTCAATTAGCTCTGTTTGAATGTGTTTGACTTTCATTTGATTCTATTAGGTTTGTTTGAATGTGTTTTACTGTAATTTGATTCAATTAGCTTTGTTTAAATGTGTTTTGACTTTCATTTGATTCAATTAGCTTTATAGAATGCATTTGACTTTCATTTGATTAAATTAGCTCTGTTTGAATGTGTTTCGTCTTTCATTTGATTCAATTAGGTTTGTTTGAATGCGTTTAACTTTCATTTGATTTAATTAGCTTTGTAGATTGCATTTGACTTTTATTTAATTCAAATAGCTTTGTTTGAATGTGTTTGACTTTCATTTGATTTAATTAGCTTTTTTTGATAGTGTTTACTTTCATTTGATTTAATTAGAATGTTTTAGACGTTTTTCACTTTCATTTGATTCAATTAGCTTTGTTGAATGCATTTGACTTTAATTTGATTCAAAAAGCTCTGTTTGAATGTGTTTGACTTACATTTGATCTAATCAGCTTTGTTTGAATGTGTTTGACTTTCATTTGATTAATTAGCTTTGTTTGATGTGTTTGACTTTCATTTGATTCAATTAGGTTTGTTTGAATGTGTTTGACTTTCATTTGATTCAATTGGCTTTTTTGGAATGTTTTTGACTTTCATTTTATTCAATTAGCTTTGTAGAAAGCCTTTGACTTTTAATTGATTCAAATAGCTGTGTTTGAATGTGTTTTACTTTCATTTGATTCAATTAGCTCTGTTTGAATGTGTTTGACTTTCATTTGATTCTATTAGGTTTGTTTGAATGTGTTTTACTATAATTTGATTCAATTAGCTTTGTTTAAATGTGTTTGACTTTCATTTGATTCAATTAGCTTTATAGAATGCATTTGACTTTCATTTGATTCAATTAGCTCTGTTTGAATGTGTTCGTCTTTCATTTGATTCAATTAGGTTTGTTTGAATGCGTTTAACTTTCATTTGATTTAATTAGCTTTGTAGATTGCATTTGACTTTCATTTAATTCAAATAGCTTTTTTTGAATGTGTTTGACTTTCATTTGATTTAATTAGCTTTTTTGATTGTGTTTGACTTTCATTTGATTTATATAGATTTTTAAGATGTTTTTTTACTTTCATTTGATTCAATTAGCTTTGTTGAATGCATTTGACTTTAATTTGATTCAAAAAGCTCTGTTTGAATGTGTTTGACTTACATTTGATCTAATCAGCTTTGTTTGAATGTGTTTGACTTTCATTTGATTCAATTAGCTTTGTTTGAATGTGTTTGACTTTCATTTGATTTAGGTTTGTTTGAATGTGTTTGACTTTCATTTGATTCAATTAGGTTGTTTGAATGTGTTTGACTTTCATTTGATTCAATTAGCTTTGTAGAAAGCATTTGACTTTCAATTGATTCAAAGCTGTGTTTGAATTTGTTTGACTTTCATTTGATTCAATTAGCTCTGTTTGAATGTGTTTGACTTTCATTTGATTCTATTAGGTTTGTTTGAATGTGTTTTACTATAATTTGATTCAATTAGCTTTGTTTAAATGTGTTTGACTTTCATTTGATTCAATTAGCTTTATAGAATGCATTTGACTTTCATTTGATTCAATTAGCTCTGTTTGAATGTGTTCGTCTTTCATTTGACTTAATTAGGTTTGTTTGAATGCGTTTAATTTTCATTTGATTCAATTAGCTTTGTTTGAATGTGTTTTACTTTCATTTGATTCAATTAGGTTTGTTTGATTGCATTTGACTTTCATTTAATTCAAATAGCTTTGTTTGAATGTGTTTGACTTTCATTTGATTTAATTAGCTTTTTTTTATTGTGTTTGACTTTTATTTGATTTAATTAGTTTTTTTTTAGATGTTTTTGACTTTCATTTGATTCAATTAGCTTTATTGAATGCATTTGACTTTAATTTGATTCAATTAGCTTTGTAGAAAGCATTTGACTTTCAATTGATTCAAATAGCTGTGTTTGAATGTGTTTGACTTTCATTTGATTCAATTAGCTCTGTTTGAATGTGTTTGACTTTCATTTGATTCTATTAGGTTTGTTTGAATGTGTTTTACTTTTTATTCAATTAGCTTTGTTTAAATGTGTTTGACTTTCATTTGATTCAATTAGCTTTATAGAATGCATTTGACTTTCATTTGATTTAATTAGCTCTGTTTGAATGTGTTCGTCTTTCATTTGATTCAATTAGGTTTGTTTGAATGCGTTTAACTTTCATTTGATTTAATTAGCTTTGTAGATTGCATTTGACTTTCATTTAATTCAAATAGCTTTTTTTTGAATGTGTTTGACTTTCATTTGATTTAATTAGCTTTTTTTTATTGTGTTTGACTTTCATTTGATTTATATAGATTTTTTAGATGTTTTTACTTTCATTTGATTCAATTAGCTTTGTTGAATGCATTTGACTTTAATTTGATTCAAAAAGCTCTGTTTGAATGTGTTTGACTTACATTTGATCTAATCAGCTTTGTTTGAATGTGTTTGACTTTCATTTGATTCAATTAGCTTTGTTTGAATGTGTTTGACTTTCATTTGATTCAATTAGGTTTGTTTGAATGTGTTTGACTTTCATTTGATTCAATTAGGTTTGTTTGAATGTGTTTGACTTTCATTTGATTCAATTAGCTCATTTGACTTTCAATTGATTCAAATAGCTGTTTGAATTTGTTTGACTTTCATTTGATTCAATTAGCTTGTTTGAATGTGTTTTGACTTTCATTTGATTCTATTAGGTTTGTTTGAATGTGTTTTACTTAATTTGATTCAATTAGCTTTGTTTAAATGTGTTTGACTTTCATTTGATTCAATTAGCTTTATAGAATGCATTTGACTTTCATTTGATTCAATTAGCTCTGTTTGAATGTGTTCGTCTTTCATTTGATTCAATTAGCTTTGTAGATTGCATTTGACTTTCATTTAATTCAAATAGCTTTGTTTGAATGTGTTTGACTTTCATTTGATTTAATTAGCTTTTTTTTATTGTGTTTGACTTTCATTTGATTTAATTAGATTTTTTAGATGTTTTTTACTTTCATTTGATTCAATTAGCTTTATTGAATGCATTTGACAATTAGCTTTGTATTTGACTTTCATTGATTCAAATAGCTGTGTTTTGAATGTGTTTTGACTTTCATTTGATTCAATTAGCTTCTTTTTGAATGTGTTTGACTTTCATTTGATTCTATTAGGTTTGTTTGAATGTGTTTTACTATAATTTGATTCAATTAGCTTTGTTTAAATGTGTTTGACTTTCATTTGATTCAATTAGCTTTATAGAATGCATTTGACTTTCATTTGATTCAATTAGCTCTGTTTGAATGTGTTCGTCTTTCATTTGATTCAATTAGGTTTGTTTGAATGCGTTTAACTTTCATTTGATTTAATTAGCTTTGTAGATTGCATTTGACTTTCATTTAATTCAAATAGCTTTGTTTGAATGTGTTTGACTTTCATTTTATTTAATTAGCTTTTTTTGATTGTGTTTAACTTTCATTTGATTTAATTAGATTTTTTTTAGTTTTTGACTTTCATTTGATTCAATTAGCTTTGTTGAATGCATTTGACTTTAATTTGATTCAAAAAGCTCTGTTTGAATGTGTTTGACTACATTTGATCTAATCAGCTTTGTTTGAATGTGTTTGACTTTCATTTGATTAATTAGCTTTGTTTGAATGTGTTTGACTTTCATTTGATTCAATTAGGTTTGTTTGAATGTGTTTTGACTTTCATTTGATTCAATTGGCTTTTTTGGAATGTTTTTGACTTTCATTTTATTCAATTAGCTTTGTAGAAAGCATTTGACTTTCAATTGATTCAAATAGTTGTGTTTGAATGTGTTTTACTTCATTTGATTCAATTAGCTCTGTTTGAATGTGTTTGACTTTCATTTGATTCTATTAGGTTTGTTTAAATGTGTTTTACTATAATTTGATTCAATTAGCTTTGTTTAAATGTGTTTGACTTTCATTTGATTCAATTAATAGAATGCAACTTTCATTTGATTCAATTAGCTCTGTTTGAATGTGTTCGTCTTTCATTTGATTTAATTAGGTTTGTTTTAATGCGTTTAACTTTCATTTGATTCAATTAGCTTTGTTTGAATGTGTTTGACTTTCATTTGATTCAATTAGGTTTGTTTGATTGCATTTGACTTTCATTTAATTCAAATAGCTTTGTTTGAATGTTTGACTTTCATTTGATTTAACTAGCTTTTTTTATTGTGTTTGACTTTCATTTGATTTAATTAGTTTTTTTAGATGTTTTTGACTTTCATTTGATTCAATTAGCTTTATTGAATGCATTTGACTTTCATTTGATTCAATTAGCTTTGTAGAAAGCATTTGACTTTCAATTGTTTCAAATAGCTGTGTTTGAATGTGTTTGACTTTCATTTCATCAATTAGCTCTGTTTGAATGTGTTTGACTTTCATTTGATTCTATTAGGTTTGTTTGAATGTGTTTACTATAATTTGATTCAATTAGCTTTGTTTAAATGTGTTTGACTTTCATTTGATTCAATTAGCTTTATAGAATGCATTTGACTTTCATTTGATTCAATTAGCTCCGTTTGAATGTGTTCGTCTTTCATTTGATTCTATTAGGTTTGTTTGGATGTGTTTAACTTTCATTTAATTCAATTAGCTTTGCAGATTGCATTTGACTTTCATTTAATTCAAATAGCTTCTTTTTGAATGTGTTTGACTTTCATTTGAAATTAGCTTTTTTTTATTGTGTTTGACTTTCATTTGATTTATATAGATTTTTTAGATGTTTTTTTACTTTCATTTGATTCAATTAGCTTTGTTGAATGCATTTGACTTTAATTTGATTCAAAAAGCTCTTTTGAATGTGTTTGACTTACATTTGATCTAATCAGCTTTGTTTGAATGTGTTTGACTTTCATTTGATTCAATTAGCTTTGTTTGAATGTGTTTGACTTTCATTTGATTCAATTAGGTTTGTTTGAATGTGTTTGACTTTCATTTTATTCAATTGGTTTGTTTGAATGTTTTGACTTTCATTTGATTCAATTAGCTTTGTAGAAAGCATTTGACTTTCAATTGATTCAAATAGCTGTGTTTGAATTTGTTTGACTTTCATTTGATTCAATTAGCTCTGTTTGAATGTGTTTGACTTTCATTTGATTCTATTAGGTTTGTTTGAATGTGTTTTACTATAATTTGATTCAATTAGCTTTGTTTAAATGTGTTTGACTTTCATTTGATTCAATTAGCTTTATAGAATGCATTTGACTTTCATTTGATTCAATTAGCTCTGTTTGAATGTGTTCGTCTTTCATTTGATTTAATTAGGTTTGTTTGAATGCGTTTAACTTTCATTTGATTCAATTAGCTTTGTTTGAATGTGTTTGACTTTCATTTGATTCAATTAGGTTTGTTTGATTGCATTTGACTTTCATTTAATTCAAATAGCTTTGTTTGAATGTGTTTGACTTTCATTGATTTAATAGCTTTTTTATTGTGTTTGACTTTCATTTGATTAATTAGTTTTTTTTAGATGTTTTTTACTTTCATTTGATTCAATTAGCTTTGTAGAAAGCATTTGACTTTCAATTGATTCAAATAGCTGTGTTTGAATGTGTTTGACTTTCATTTCATTCAATTAGCTCTGTTTGAATGTGTTTGACTTTCATTTGATTCTATTAGGTTTGTTTGAATGTGTTTTACTATAATTTGATTCAATTAGCTTTGTTTAAATGTGTTTGACTTTCATTTGATTCAATTAGCTTTATAGAATGCATTTGACTTTCATTTGATTCAATTAGCTCTGTTTGAATGTGTTCGTCTTTCATTTGATTCTATTAGGTTTGTTTGGTGTTTAACTTTCATTTAATTCAATTAGCTTTGTAGATTGCATTTGACTTTCATTTAATTCAAATAGCTTTTTTTGAATGTGTTTGACTTTCATTTGATTTAATTAGCTTTTTTTTATTGTGTTTGACTTTCATTTGATTTATATAGATTTTTTTAGATGTTTTTTTACTTTCATTTGATTCAATTAGCTTTGTTGAATGCATTTGACTTTAATTTGATTCAAAAAGCTCTGTTTGAATGTGTTTGACTTACATTTGATCTAATCAGCTTTGTTTGAATGTGTTTGACTTTCATTTGATTCAATTTCAATTTGATTCAATTCTTTCATTTGATTCAATTAGCTTTATTTGATTCAATTAGCTTTGTAGAAAGCATTTGACTTTCAATTGATTCAAATAGCTGTGTTTGAATTTGTTTGACTTTCATTTGATTCAATTAGCTCTGTTTGAATGTGTTTGACTTTCATTTGATTCTATTAGGTTTGTTTGAATGTGTTTTACTATAATTTTGATTCAATTAGCTTTGTTTAAATGTGTTTGACTTTCATTTGATTCAATTAGCTTTATAGAATGCATTTGACTTTTCATTTGATTCAATTAGCTCTGTTTGAATGTGTTCGTCTTTCATTTGATTCAATTAGCTTTGTAGATTGCATTTGACTTTCATTTAATTCAAATAGCTTTGTTTGAATGCGTTTGACTTTCATTTGATTTAATTAGCTTTTTTTTATTGTGTTTGACTTTCATTTGATTTAATTAGATTTTTTTAGATGTTTTTTACTTTCATTTGATTCAATTAGCTTTATTGAATGCATTTGACTTTAATTTGATTCAATTAGCTTTGTAGAAAGCATTTGACTTTCAATTGATTCAAATAGCTGTGTTTGAATGTGTTTGACTTTCATTTGATTCATTTAGCTCTTTTTGAATGTGTTTGACTTTCATTTGATTCTATTAGGTTTGTTTGAATGTGTTTTACTATAATTTGATTCAATTAGCTTTGTTTAAATGTGTTTGACTTTCATTTGATTCAATTAGCTTTATAGAATGCATTTGACTTTCATTTGATTCAATTAGCTCTGTTTGAATGTGTTCGTCTTTCATTTGATTCAATTAGGTTTGTTGAATGCGTTTAACTTTCATTTGATTTAATTAGCTTTGTAGATTGCATTTGACTTTCATTTAATTCAAATAGCTTTGTTTGAATGTGTTTGACTTTCATTTGCTTTTTTCTTTTGTTTAACTTTCATTTGATTTAATTAGATTTTTTTAGACGTTTTTTGACTTTCATTTGATTCAATTAGCTTTGTTGAATGCATTTGACTTTAATTTGATTCAAAAAGCTCTGTTTGAATGTGTTTGACTTACATTTGATCTAATCAGCTTTGTTTGAATGTGTTTGACTTTCATTTGATTTAATTAGCTTTGTTTGAATGTGTTTGACTTTCATTTGATTCAATTAGGTTTGTTTGAATGTGTTTGACTTTCATTTGATTCAATTGGCTTTTTTGAATGTTTTTGACTTTCATTTTATTCAATTAGCTTTGTAGAAAGCATTTGACTTTCAATTGATTCAAATAGCTGTGTTTGAATGTGTTTTACTTTCATTTGATTCAATTAGCTCTGTTTGAATGTGTTTGACTTTCATTTGATTATTAGGTTTGTTTAAATGTGTTTTACTTAATTTGATTCAATTAGCTTTGTTTAAATGTGTTTGACTTTCATTTGATTCAATTAGCTTTATAGAATGCATTTGACTTTCATTTGATTCAATTAGCTCTGTTTGAATGTGTTTGTCTTTCATTTGATTTAATTTTGTTTGAATGTGTTTAACTTTCATTTGATTCAATTAGCTTTGTTTGAATGTGTTTGACTTTCATTTGATTCAATTAGGTTTGTT
>NW_018745139.1:0-59715 GCF_001683475.1 Chenopodium quinoa
AAATGAAAGTCAAACACATTCAAGAAATGCTATTTGAATCAAATGAAAGTCAAACGCATTCAAAAAAGGTATTTAAATCAAGTGAAAGTCAAAAACATTCAAACAAAGCTATTTGAATCAGATTAAAGTCAAACACATTCAAACAAAGCTTTTTGAATTAAATGAAAGTCAAATGCATTAAACAAAGCTAATTGATTCAAATGAAAGTCAATCACATTCAAACAAAGCTAATTTAATCAAAATGAAAATCAAACACATTCAAACAAAGCTTTTTCAATCAAATGAAATTCAAATGCATTCAAAATAGCGATTTGAATCAAGTGAAAGTCAAAACAAAGCTTTTTGAAAAAATGATTGTCAAATCCATTCAAAGATGCTAATTGAATCATATGAAAGTCAAGCACATTCAAACAAATCTTTTTGAATCAACTGAAAGTCAAATGCAATTAAAAAAAGTAATTAAATCAAGTGAAAGTCAATTACATTTAAACAAAGCTTTTTAAATCAAATGAAAGTTAAATGCATTCAAAAAAGCTAATTGAATCAAGTGAAAGTCTAGGTAATTCAAACAAAGCTTTTTGAATCAAATGACTGTCAAATGCGTTCAACGATGCTAATTGAATCAAATGAAAGTCAAACACATTCAAACAAAGCTTTTTGAATCAAATGAAAGTCATATGCATTCAACAAAGCTAATTGAATCAAATGAAAGTCAATGGCATTCTAACAAACCTAATTGAATCAAACGAAAGTCAATGGCATTCTAACAAACCTAATTGAATCAAATGAAAGTCAACCACATTCAAACAAAGCTAATTGAATCAAATGAAAGTTAACCACATTCAAACAAAGCTAATTTAAATCAAGTGAAATTCAAACACATTCAAACAAAGCTTTTTGAATCCAAAGAAAGTCAAATGAGTTCAAAAAAGCTAATTGAATCAAGTGAAAGTCAAACAAATTCAAACATAGCTTTTTGAATCAAATGATTGTCAAATGCATTCAACGATACTAATTGAATCATATGAAAGTCAAACACATTCAAACAAATCTTTTTGAATCAAATGAAAGTCAAATGCATTCAAAAGATCAAATTGAATCAATTAAAAGTCAACCACATTCAAACAAAGCTAATTAAATCCAATGGAAGGCAAACACATTCAAACAAAGCTATTTGAATCAAATGAAAGTCAAACACATTCAAAAAAGGTATTTAAATCAAGTGAAAGTCAAAATCATTCAAACAAAGCTATTTGAATCAAATTAAAGTCAAACACATTCAAACAAACTTTTTGAATTAAATGAAAGTCAAATGCATTAAACAAAGCTAATTGATTCAAATGAAAGTCAATCACATTCAAACAAAGCTAATTTAACCAAATAAAAATCAAACACATTCAAACAAAGCTTTTTCAATCAAATGAAATTCAAATGCATTCAAAATAGCGATTTGAATCAAGTGAAAGTCAAACAAAGCTTTTTGAATCAAATGATTGTCAAATCCATTCAACGATGCTAATTGAATCATATGAAAGTCAAGCACATTCAAACAAATCTTTTTGAATCAACTGAAAGTCAAATGCAATTAAAAAAAAGTAATTAAATCAAGTGAAAGTCAATTACATTTAAACAAAGCTTTTTAAATCAAATGAAAGTTAAATGCATTCAAAAAAGCTAATTGAATCAAGTGAAAGTCTAGGTAATTCAAACAAAGTTTTTGAATCAAATGACTTTCAAATGCGTTCAAGATGCTAATTAAATCAAATGAAAGTCAAACACATTCAAAAAGCTTTTGAACCAAATGAAATCAAACACATTCAAGAAATGCTATTTGAATCAAATGAAAGTCAAACGCATTCAAAAAAGGTATTTTAAATCAAGTGAAAGTCAAAAACATTCAAACAAAGCTATTTGAATCAGATTAAAGTCAAACACATTCAAACAAAGCTTTTTGAATTAAATGAAAGTCAAATGCATTAAACAAAGCTAATTGATTCAAATGAAAGTCAATCACATTCAAACAAAGCTAATTTAATCAAATGAAAATCAAACACATTCAAACAAAGCTTTTTCAATCAAATGAAATTCAAATGCATTCAAAATAGCGATTTGAATCAAGTGAAAGTCAAACAAAGCTTTTTGAATCAAATGATTGTCAAATCCATTCAACGATGCTAATTGAATCATATGAAAGTCAAGCACATTCAAACAAATCTTTTTGAATCAACTGAAAGTCAAATGCAATTAAAAAAAAGTAATTAAATCAAGTGAAAGTCAATTACATTTAAACAAAGCTTTTTAAATCAAATGAAAGTTAAATGCATTCAAAAAAAGCTAATTGAATCAAGTGAAAGTCTAGGTAATTCAAACAAAGTTTTTGAATCAAATGACTGTCAAATGCGTTCAACGATGCTAATTGAATCAAATGAAAGTCAAACACATTCAAACAAAGCTTTTTGAATCAAATGAAAGTCAAATGCATTCAACAAAGCTAATTGAATCAAATGAAAGTCAATGGCATTCTAACAAACCTAATTGAATCAAACGAAAGTCAATGGATTCTAACAAACCTAATTGAATCAAATGAAAGTCAACCACATTCAAACAAAGCTAATTGAATCAAATGAAAGTTAACACATTCAAACAAAGCTAATTTAAATCAAGTGAAATTCAAACACATTCAAACAAAGCTTTTTGAATCCAAAGAAAGTCAAATGAGTTCAAAAAAGCTAATTGAATCAAGTGAAAGTCAAACAAATTCAACATAGCTTTTTGAATCAAATGATTGTCAAATGCATTCAACGATACTAATTGAATCATATGAAAGTCAAACACATTCAAACAAATCTTTTTGAATCAAATGAAAGTCAAATGCATTCAAAAGATCAAATTGAATCAATTAAAAGTCAACCACATTCAAACAAAGCTAATTAAATCCAATGGAAGGCAAACACATTCAAACAAAGCTATTTGAATCAAATGAAAGTCAAACACATTCAAAAAAGGTATTTAAATCAAGTGAAAGTCAAAATCATTCAAACAAAGCTATTTGAATCAAATTAAAGTCAAACACATTCAAACAAACCTTTTTGAATTAAATGAAAGTCAAATGCATTAAACAAAGCTAATTGATTCAAATGAAAGTCAATCACATTCAAACAAAGCTAATTTAACCAAATAAAAATCAAACACATTCAAACAAAGCTTTTTCAATCAAATGAAATTCAAATGCATTCAAAATAGCGATTTGAATCAAGTGAAAGTCAAACAAAGCTTTTTGAATCAAATGATTGTCAAATCCATTCAACGATGCTAATTGAATCATATGAAAGTCAAGCACATTCAAACAAATCTTTTTGAATCAACTGAAAGTCAAATGCAATTAAAAAAAAGTAATTAAATCAAGTGAAAGTCAATTACATTTAAACAAAGCTTTTTAAATCAAATGAAAGTTAAATGCATTCAAAAAGCTAATTGAATCAAGTGAAAGTCTAGGTAATTCAAACAAAGTTTTTTGAATCAAATGACTTTCAAATGCGTTCAACGATGCTAATTGAATCAAATGAAAGTCAAACACATTCAAACAAAGCTTTTGAATGAAAGTCAAACACATTCAAGAAATGCTATTTGAATCAAATGAAAGTCAAACGCATTCAAAAAAAGGTATTTAAATCAAGTGAAAGTCAAAAACATTCAAACAAAGCTATTTGAATCAGATTAAAGTCAAACACATTCAAACAAAGCTTTTTGAATTAAATGAAAGTCAAATGCATTAAACAAAGCTAATTGATTCAAATGAAAGTCAATCACATTCAAACAAAGCTAATTTAATCAAATGAAAATCAACACATTCAAACAAAGCTTTTTCAATCAAATGAAATTCAAATGCATTCAAAATAGCGATTTGAATCAAGTGAAAGTCAAACAAAGCTTTTTGAATCAAATGATTGTCAAATCCATTCAAAGATGCTAATTGAATCATATGAAAGTCAAGCACATTCAAACAAATCTTTTTGAATCAACTGAAAGTCAAATGCAATTAAAAAAAGTAATTAAATCAAGTGAAAGTCAATTACATTTAAACAAAGCTTTTTAAATCAAATGAAAGTTAAATGCATTCAAAAAAGCTAATTGAATCAAGTGAAAGTCTAGGTAATTCAAACAAAGCTTTTTGAATCAAATGACTGTCAAATGCGTTCAACGATGCTAATTGAATCAAATGAAAGTCAAACACATTCAAACAAAGCTTTTTGAATCAAATGAAAGTCATATGCATTCAACAAAGCTAATTGAATCAAATGAAAGTCAATGGCATTCTAACAAACCTAATTGAATCAAACGAAAGTCAATGGCATTCTAACAAACCTAATTGAATCAAATGAAAGTCAACCACATTCAAACAAAGCTAATTGAATCAAATGAAAGTTAACCACATTCAAACAAAGCTAATTTAAATCAAGTGAAATTCAAACACATTCAAAAAGTTTTTGAATCCAAAGAAAGTCAAATGAGTTCAAAAAAGCTAATTGAATCAAGTGAAAGTCAAACAAATTCAAACATAGCTTTTTGAATCAAATGATTGTCAAATGCATTCAACGATACTAATTGAATCATATGAAAGTCAAACACATTCAAACAAATCTTTTTGAATCAAATGAAAGTCAAATGCATTCAAAAGATCAAATTGAATCAATTAAAAGTCAACCACATTCAAACAAAGCTAATTAAATCCAATGGAAGGCAAACACATTCAAACAAAGCTATTTGAATCAAATGAAAGTCAAACACATTCAAAAAAGGTATTTAAATCAAGTGAAAGTCAAAATCATTCAAACAAAGCTATTTGAATCAAATTAAAGTCAAACACATTCAAACAAACCTTTTTGAATTAAATGAAAGTCAAATGCATTAAACAAAGCTAATTGATTCAAATGAAAGTCAATCACATTCAAACAAAGCTAATTTAACCAAATAAAAATCAAACACATTCAAACAAAGCTTTTTCAATCAAATGAAATTCAAATGCATTCAAAATAGCGATTTGAATCAAGTGAAAGTCAAACAAAGCTTTTTGAATCAAATGATTGTCAAATCCATTCAACGATGCTAATTGAATCATATGAAAGTCAAGCACATTCAAACAAATCTTTTTGAATCAACTGAAAGTCAAATGCAATTAAAAAAAAAGTAATTAAATCAAGTGAAAGTCAATTACATTTAAACAAAGCTTTTTAAATCAAATGAAAGTTAAATGCATTCAAAAAAGCTAATTGAATCAAGTGAAAGTCTAGGTAATTCAAACAAAGTTTTTTGAATCAAATGACTTCAAATGCGTTCAACGATGCTAATTGAATCAAATGAAAGTCAAACATTCAAAAAGCTTTTTGAACAAATGAAAGTCAAACACATTCAAGAAATGCTATTTGAATCAAATGAAAGTCAAACGCATTCAAAAAGGTATTTAAATCAAGTGAAAGTCAAAAACATTCAAACAAAGCTATTTGAATCAGATTAAAGTCAAACACATTCAAACAAAGCTTTTTGAATTAAATGAAAGTCAAATGCATTAAACAAAGCTAATTGATTCAAATGAAAGTCAATCACATTCAAACAAAGCTAATTTAACAAATGAAAATCAAACACATTCAAACAAAGCTTTTTCAATCAAATGAAATTCAAATGCATTCAAAATAGCGATTTGAATCAAGTGAAAGTCAAACAAAGCTTTTTGAATCAAATGATTGTCAAATCCATTCAAAATGCTAATTGAATCATATGAAAGTCAAGCACATTCAAACAAATCTTTTTGAATCAACTGAAAGTCAAATGCAATTAAAAAAAAAGTAATTAAATCAAGTGAAAGTCAATTACATTTAAACAAAGCTTTTAAAATCAAATGAAAGTTAAATGCATTCAAAAAAGCTAATTGAATCAAGTGAAAGTCTAGGTAATTCAAACAAAAGCTTTTTGAATCAAATGACTGTCAAATGCGTTCAACGATGCTAATTGAATCAAATGAAAGTCAAACACATTCAAACAAAGCTTTTTGAATCAAATGAAAGTCATATGCATTCAACAAAGCTAATTGAATCAAATGAAAGTCAATGGCATTCTAACAAACCTAATTGAATCAAACGAAAGTCAATGGCATTCTAACAAACCTAATTGAATCAAATGAAAGTCAACCACATTCAAACAAAGCTAATTGAATCAAATGAAAGTTAACCACATTCAAACAAAGCTAATTTAAATCAAGTGAAATTCAAACACATTCAAACAAAGCTTTTTGAATCCAAAGAAAGTCAAATGAGTTCAAAAAAGCTAATTGAATCAAGTGAAAGTCAAACAAATTCAAACATAGCTTTTTGAATCAAATGATTGTCAAATGCATTCAACGATACTAATTGAATCATATGAAAGTCAAACACATTCAAACAAATCTTTTTGAATCAAATGAAAGTCAAATGCATTCAAAAGATCAAATTGAATCAATTAAAAGTCAACCACATTCAAACAAAGCTAATTAAATCCAATGGAAGGCAAACACATTCAAACAAAGCTATTTGAATCAAATGAAAGTCAAACACATTCAAAAAAGGTATTTAAATCAAGTGAAAGTCAAAATCATTCAAACAAAGCTATTTGAATCAAATTAAAGTCAAACACATTCAAACAAAGCTTTTTGAATTAAATGAAAGTCAAATGCATTAAACAAAGCTAATTGATTCAAATGAAAGTCAATCACATTTCAAACAAAGCTAATTTAACCAAATAAAAATCAAACACATTCAAACAAAGCTTTTTCAATCAAATGAAATTCAAATGCATTCAAAATAGCGATTTGAATCAAGTGAAAGTCAAACAAAGCTTTTTGAATCAAATGATTGTCAAATCCATTCAACGATGCTAATTGAATCATATGAAAGTCAAGCACATTCAAACAAATCTTTTTGAATCAACTGAAAGTCAAATGCAATTAAAAAAAAGTAATTAAATCAAGTGAAAGTCAATTACATTTAAACAAAGCTTTTTAAATCAAATGAAAGTTAAATGCATTCAAAAAGCTAATTGAATCAAGTGAAAGTCTAGGTAATTCAAACAAAGTTTTTTGAATCAAATGACTTTCAAATGCGTTCAACGATGCTAATTGAATCAAATGAAAGTCAAACACATTCAAACAAAGCTTTTTGAACCAAATGAAAGTCAAACACATTCAAGAAATGCTATTTGAATCAAATGAAAGTCAAACGCATTCAAAAAGGTATTTAAATCAAGTGAAAGTCAAAAACATTCAAACAAAGCTATTTGAATCAGATTAAAGTCAAACACATTCAAACAAAGCTTTTTGAATTAAATGAAAGTCAAATGCATTAAACAAAGCTAATTGATTCAAATGAAAGTCAATCACATTCAAACAAAGCTAATTTAATCAAATGAAAAATCAAACACATTCAAACAAAGCTTTTTCAATCAAATGAAATTCAAATGCATTCAAAATAGCGATTTGAATCAAGTGAAAGTCAAACAAAGCTTTTTGAATCAAATGATTGTCAAATCCATTCAACGATGCTAATTGAATCATATGAAAGTCAAGCACATTCAAACAAATCTTTTTGAATCAACTGAAAGTCAAATGCAATTAAAAAAAAAGTAATTAAATCAAGTGAAAGTCAATTACATTTAAACAAAGCTTTTTAAATCAAATGAAAGTTAAATGCATTCAAAAAAGCTAATTGAATCAAGTGAAAGTCTAGGTAATTCAAACAAAGCTTTTTGAATCAAATGACTGTCAAATGCGTTCAACGATGCTAATTGAATCAAATGAAAGTCAAACACATTCAAACAAAGCTTTTTGAATCAAATGAAAGTCATATGCATTCAACAAAGCTAATTGAATCAAATGAAAGTCAATGGCATTCTAACAAACCTAATTGAATCAAACGAAAGTCAATGGCATTCTAACAAACCTAATTGAATCAAATGAAAGTCAACCACATTCAAACAAAGCTAATTGAATCAAATGAAAGTTAACCACATTCAAACAAAGCTAATTTAAATCAAGTGAAATTCAAACACATTCAAACAAAGCTTTTTGAATCCAAAGAAAGTCAAATGAGTTCAAAAAAGCTAATTGAATCAAGTGAAAGTCAAACAAATTCAAAAGCTTTTTGAATCAAATGATTGTCAAATGCATTCAACGATACTAATTGAATCATATGAAAGTCAAACACATTCAAACAAATCTTTTTGAATCAAATGAAAGTCAAATGCATTCAAAAGATCAAATTGAATCAATTAAAAGTCAACCACATTCAAACAAAGCTAATTAAATCCAATGGAAGGCAAACACATTCAAACAAAGCTATTTGAATCAAATGAAAGTCAAACACATTCAAAAAAGGTATTTAAATCAAGTGAAAGTCAAAATCATTCAAACAAAGCTATTTGAATCAAATTAAAGTCAAACACATTCAAACAAACCTTTTTGAATTAAATGAAAGTCAAATGCATTAAACAAAGCTAATTGATTCAAATGAAAGTCAATCACATTCAAACAAAGCTAATTTAACCAAATAAAAATCAACACATTCAAACAAAGCTTTTTCAATCAAATGAAATTCAAATGCATTCAAAAGCGATTTGAATCAAGTGAAGTCAAACAAAGCTTTTTGAATCAAATGATTGTCAAATCCATTCAACGATGCTAATTGAATCATATGAAAGTCAAGCACATTCAAACAAATCTTTTTGAATCAACTGAAAGTCAAATGCAATTAAAAAAAGTAATTAAATCAAGTGAAAGTCAATTACATTTAAACAAAGCTTTTTAAATCAAATGAAAGTTAAATGCATTCAAAAAAGCTAATTGAATCAAGTGAAAGTCTAGGTAATTCAAACAAAGTTTTTTGAATCAAATGACTTTCAAATGCGTTCAACGATGCTAATTGAATCAAATGAAAGTCAAACACATTCAAACAAAGCTTTTTGAACCAAATGAAAGTCAAACACATTCAAGAAATGCTATTTGAATCAAATGAAAGTCAAACGCATTCAAAAAAGGTATTTAAATCAAGTGAAAGTCAAAAACATTCAAACAAAGCTATTTGAATCAAATTAAAGTCAAACACATTCAAACAAAGCTTTTTGAATTAAATGAAAGTCAAATGCATTAAACAAAGCTAATTGATTCAAATGAAAGTCAATCACATTCAAACAAAGCTAATTTAATCAAATGAAAATCAAACACATTCAAACAAAGCTTTTTCAATCAAATGAAATTCAAATGCATTCAAAATAGCGATTTGAATCAAGTGAAAGTCAAACAAAGCTTTTTGAATCAAATGATTGTCAAATCCATTCAACGATGCTAATTGAATCATATGAAAGTCAAGCACATTCAAACAAATCTTTTTGAATCAACTGAAAGTCAAATGCAATTAAAAAAAAGTAATTAAATCAAGTGAAAGTCAATTACATTTAAACAAAGCTTTTTAAATCAAATGAAAGTTAAATGCATTCAAAAAAGCTAATTGAATCAAGTGAAAGTCTAGGTAATTCAAACAAAGCTTTTTGAATCAAATGACTGTCAAATGCGTTCAACGATGCTAATTGAATCAAATGAAAGTCAAACATTCAAACAAAGCTTTTTGAATCAAATGAAAGTCATATGCATTCAACAAAGCTAATTGAATCAAATGAAAGTCAATGGCATTCTAACAAACCTAATTGAATCAAAAAAGTCAATGGCATTCTAACAAACCTAATTGAATCAAATGAAAGTCAACCACATTCAAACAAAGCTAATTGAATCAAATGAAAGTTAACCACATTCAAACAAAGCTAATTTAAATCAAGTGAAATTCAAACACATTCAAACAAAGCTTTTTGAATCCAAAGAAAGTCAAATGAGTTCAAAAAAGCTAATTGAATCAAGTGAAAGTCAAACAAATTCAAACATAGCTTTTTGAATCAAATGATTGTCAAATGCATTCAACGATACTAATTGAATCATATGAAAGTCAAACATTCAAACAAATCTTTTTGAATCAAATGAAAGTCAAATGCATTCAAAAGATCAAATTGAATCAATTAAAAGTCAACCACATTCAAACAAAGCTAATTAAATCCAATGGAAGGCAAACACATTCAAACAAAGCTATTTGAATCAAATGAAAGTCAAACACATTCAAAAAAGGTATTTAAATCAAGTGAAAGTCAAAATCATTCAAACAAAGCTATTTGAATCAAATTAAAGTCAAACACATTCAAACAAACCTTTTTGAATTAAATGAAAGTCAAATGCATTAAACAAAGCTAATTGATTCAAATGAAAGTCAATCACATTCAAACAAAGCTAATTTAACCAAATAAAAATCAAACACATTCAAACAAAGCTTTTTCAATCAAATGAAATTCAAATGCATTCAAAATAGCGATTTGAATCAAGTGAAAGTCAAACAAAGCTTTTTGAATCAAATGATTGTCAAATCCATTCAACGATGCTAATTGAATCATATGAAAGTCAAGCACATTCAAACAAATCTTTTTGAATCAACTGAAAGTCAAATGCAATTAAAAAAAAGTAATTAAATCAAGTGAAAGTCAATTACATTTAAACAAAGCTTTTTAAATCAAATGAAAGTTAAATGCATTCAAAAAAGCTAATTGAATCAAGTGAAAGTCTAGGTAATTCAAACAAAGTTTTTTGAATCAAATGACTTTCAAATGCGTTCAACGATGCTAATTGAATCAAATGAAAGTCAAACACATTCAAACAAAGCTTTTTGAACCAAATGAAAGTCAAACACATTCAAGAAATGCTATTTGAATCAAATGAAAGTCAAACGCATTCAAAAAAGGTATTTAAATCAAGTGAAAGTCAAAAACATTCAAACAAAGCTATTTGAATCAGATTAAAGTCAAACACATTCAAACAAAGCTTTTTGAATTAAATGAAAGTCAAATGCATTAAACAAAGCTAATTGATTCAAATGAAAGTCAATCACATTCAAACAAAGCTAATTTAATCAAATGAAAATCAAACACATTCAAACAAAGCTTTTTCAATCAAATGAAATTCAAATGCATTCAAAATAGCGATTTGAATCAAGTGAAAGTCAAACAAAGCTTTTTGAATCAAATGATTGTCAAATCCATTCAAAGATGCTAATTGAATCATATGAAAGTCAAGCACATTCAAACAAATCTTTTTGAATCAACTGAAAGTCAAATGCAATTAAAAAAAAGTAATTAAATCAAGTGAAAGTCAATTACATTTAAACAAAGCTTTTTAAATCAAATGAAAGTTAAATGCATTCAAAAAAGCTAATTGAATCAAGTGAAAGTCTAGGTAATTCAAACAAAGCTTTTTGAATCAAATGACTGTCAAATGCGTTCAACGATGCTAATTGAATCAAATGAAAGTCAAACACATTCAAACAAAGCTTTTTGAATCAAATGAAAGTCATATGCATTCAACAAAGCTAATTGAATCAAATGAAAGTCAATGGCATTCTAACAAACCTAATTGAATCAAACGAAAGTCAATGGCATTCTAACAAACCTAATTGAATCAAATGAAAGTCAACCACATTCAAACAAAGCTAATTGAATCAAATGAAAGTTAACCACATTCAAACAAAGCTAATTTAAATCAAGTGAAATTCAAACACATTCAAACAAAGTTTTTGAATCCAAAGAAAGTCAAATGAGTTCAAAAAAGCTAATTGAATCAAGTGAAAGTCAAACAAATTCAAACATCTTTTTGAATCAAATGATTGTCAAATGCATTCAACGATACTAATTGAATCATATGAAAGTCAAACACATTCAAACAAATCTTTTGAATCAAATGAAAGTCAAATGCATTCAAAAGATCAAATTGAATCAATTAAAAGTCAACCACATTCAAACAAAGCTAATTAAATCCAATGGAAGGCAAACACATTCAAACAAAGCTATTTGAATCAAATGAAAGTCAAACACATTCAAAAAAGGTATTTAAATCAAGTGAAAGTCAAAATCATTCAAACAAAGCTATTTGAATCAAATTAAAGTCAAACACATTCAAACAAACCTTTTTGAATTAAATGAAAGTCAAATGCATTAAACAAAGCTAATTGATTCAAATGAAAGTCAATCACATTCAAACAAAGCTAATTTAACCAAATAAAAATCAAACACATTCAAACAAAGCTTTTTCAATCAAATGAAATTCAAATGCATTCAAAATAGCGATTTGAATCAAGTGAAAGTCAAACAAAGCTTTTTGAATCAAATGATTGTCAAATCCATTCAACGATGCTAATTGAATCATATGAAAGTCAAGCACATTCAAACAAATCTTTTTGAATCAACTGAAAGTCAAATGCAATTAAAAAAAGTAATTAAATCAAGTGAAAGTCAATTACATTTAAAACAAAGCTTTTTAAATCAAATGAAAGTTAAATGCATTCAAAAAAGCTAATTGAATCAAGTGAAAGTCTAGGTAATTCAAACAAAGTTTTTTGAATCAAATGACTTTCAAATGCGTTCAACGATGCTAATTGAATCAAATGAAAGTCAAACACATTCAAACAAAGCTTTTTGAACCAAATGAAAGTCAAACACATTCAAGAAATGCTATTTGAATCAAATGAAAGTCAAACGCATTCAAAAAAGGTATTTAAATCAAGTGAAAGTCAAAAACATTCAAACAAAGCTATTTGAATCAGATTAAAGTCAAACACATTCAAACAAAGCTTTTTGAATTAAATGAAAGTCAAATGCATTAAACAAAGCTAATTGATTCAAATGAAAGTCAATCACATTCAAACAAAGCTAATTTAATCAAATGAAAATCAAACACATTCAAACAAAGCTTTTTCAATCAAATGAAATTCAAATGCATTCAAAATAGCGATTTGAATCAAGTGAAAGTCAAACAAAGCTTTTTGAATCAAATGATTGTCAAATCCATTCAAAGATGCTAATTGAATCATATGAAAGTCAAGCACATTCAAACAAATCTTTTTGAATCAACTGAAAGTCAAATGCAATTAAAAAAAAGTAATTAAATCAAGTGAAAGTCAATTACATTTAAACAAAGCTTTTTAAATCAAATGAAAGTTAAATGCATTCAAAAAAGCTAATTGAATCAAGTGAAAGTCTAGGTAATTCAAACAAAGCTTTTTGAATCAAATGACTGTCAAATGCGTTCAACGATGCTAATTGAATCAAATGAAAGTCAAACACATTCAAACAAAGCTTTTTGAATCAAATGAAAGTCATATGCATTCAAAAAGCTAATTGAATCAAATGAAAGTCAATGGCATTCTAACAAACCTAATTGAATCAAACGAAAGTCAATGGCATTCTAACAAACCTAATTGAATCAAATGAAAGTCAACACATTCAAACAAAGCTAATTGAATCAAATGAAAGTTAACCACATTCAAACAAAGCTAATTTAAATCAAGTGAAATTCAAACACATTCAAACAAATTTTTGAATCCAAAGAAAGTCAAATGAGTTCAAAAAAGCTAATTGAATCAAGTGAAAGTCAAACAAATTCAAACACTTTTTGAATCAAATGATTGTCAAATGCATTCAACGATACTAATTGAATCATATGAAAGTCAAACACATTCAAACAAATCTTTTTGAATCAAATGAAAGTCAAATGCATTCAAAAGATCAAATTGAATCAATTAAAAGTCAACCACATTCAAACAAAGCTAATTAAATCCAATGGAAGGCAAACACATTCAAACAAAGCTATTTGAATCAAATGAAAGTCAAACACATTCAAAAAGGTATTTAAATCAAGTGAAAGTCAAAATCATTCAAACAAAGCTATTTGAATCAAATTAAAGTCAAACACATTCAAACAAACCTTTTTGAATTAAATGAAAGTCAAATGCATTAAACAAAGCTAATTGATTCAAATGAAAGTCAATCACATTCAAACAAAGCTAATTTAACCAAATAAAAATCAAACACATTCAAACAAAGCTTTTTCAATCAAATGAAATTCAAATGCATTCAAAATAGCGATTTGAATCAAGTGAAAGTCAAACAAAGCTTTTTGAATCAAATGATTGTCAAATCCATTCAACGATGCTAATTGAATCATATGAAAGTCAAGCACATTCAAACAAATCTTTTTGAATCAACTGAAAGTCAAATGCAATTAAAAAAAAGTAATTAAATCAAGTGAAAGTCAATTACATTTAAACAAAGCTTTTTAAATCAAATGAAAGTTAAATGCATTCAAAAAAGCTAATTGAATCAAGTGAAAGTCTAGGTAATTCAAACAAAGCTTTTTGAATCAAATGACTTTCAAATGCGTTCAACGATGCTAATTGAATCAAATGAAAGTCAAACACATTCAAACAAAGCTTTTTGAACCAAATGAAAGTCAAACACATTCAAGAAATGCTATTTGAATCAAATGAAAGTCAAACGCATTCAAAAAAGGTATTTAAATCAAGTGAAAGTCAAAAACATTCAAACAAAGCTATTTGAATCAAATTAAAGTCAAACACATTCAAACAAAGCTTTTTGAATTAAATGAAAGTCAAATGCATTAAACAAAGCTAATTGATTCAAATGAAAGTCAATCACATTCAAACAAAGCTAATTTAACCAAATAAAAATCAAACACATTCAAACAAAGCTTTTTCAATCAAATGAAATTCAAATGCATTCAAAATAGCGATTTGAATCAAGTGAAAGTCAAACAAAGCTTTTTGAATCAAATGATTGTCAAATCCATTCAACGATGCTAATTGAATCATATGAAAGTCAAGCACATTCAAACAAATCTTTTTGAATCAACTGAAAGTCAAATGCAATTAAAAAAAAGTAATTAAATCAAGTGAAAGTCAATTACATTTAAACAAAGCTTTTTAAATCAAATGAAAGTTAAATGCATTCAAAAAAGCTAATTGAATCAAGTGAAAGTCTAGGTAATTCAAACAAAGTTTTTTGAATCAAATGACTTTCAAATGCGTTCAACGATGCTAATTGAATCAAATGAAAGTCAAACACATTCAAACAAAGCTTTTTGAACCAAATGAAAGTCAAACACATTCAAGAAATGCTATTTGAATCAAATGAAAGTCAAACGCATTCAAAAAAGGTATTTAAATCAAGTGAAAGTCAAAAACATTCAAACAAAGCTATTTGAATCAGATTAAAGTCAAACACATTCAAACAAAGCTTTTTGAATTAAATGAAAGTCAAATGCATTAAACAAAGCTAATTGATTCAAATGAAAGTCAATCACATTCAAACAAAGCTAATTTAATCAAATGAAAATCAAACACATTCAAACAAAGCTTTTTCAATCAAATGAAATTCAAATGCATTCAAAATAGCGATTTGAATCAAGTGAAAGTCAAACAAAGCTTTTTGAATCAAATGATTGTCAAATCCATTCAAAGATGCTAATTGAATCATATGAAAGTCAAGCACATTCAAACAAATCTTTTTGAATCAACTGAAAGTCAAATGCAATTAAAAAAAAGTAATTAAATCAAGTGAAAGTCAATTACATTTAAACAAAGCTTTTTAAATCAAATGAAAGTTAAATGCATTCAAAAAAGCTAATTGAATCAAGTGAAAGTCTAGGTAATTCAAACAAAGCTTTTTGAATCAAATGACTGTCAAATGCGTTCAACGATGCTAATTGAATCAAATGAAAGTCAAACACATTCAAACAAAGCTTTTTGAATCAAATGAAAGTCATATGCATTCAACAAAGCTAATTGAATCAAATGAAAGTCAATGGCATTCTAACAAACCTAATTGAATCAAACGAAAGTCAATGGCATTCTAACAAACCTAATTGAATCAAATGAAAGTCAACCACATTCAAACAAAGCTAATTGAATTGAAAGTTAACCACATTCAAACAAAGCTAATTTAAATCAAGTGAAATTCAAACACATTCAAACAAAGTTTTTGAATCCAAAGAAAGTCAAATGAGTTCAAAAAAGCTAATTGAATCAAGTGAAAGTCAAACAAATTCAAACATAGCTTTTTGAATCAAATGATTGTCAAATGCATTCAACGATACTAATTGAATCATATGAAAGTCAAACACATTCAAACAAATCTTTTTGAATCAAATGAAAGTCAAATGCATTCAAAAGATCAAATTGAATCAATTAAAAGTCAACCACATTCAAACAAAGCTAATTAAATCCAATGGAAGGCAAACACATTCAAACAAAGCTATTTGAATCAAATGAAAGTCAAACACATTCAAAAAAGGTATTTAAATCAAGTGAAAGTCAAAATCATTCAAACAAAGCTATTTGAATCAAATTAAAGTCAAACACATTCAAACAAACCTTTTTGAATTAAATGAAAGTCAAATGCATTAAACAAAGCTAATTGATTCAAATGAAAGTCAATCACATTCAAACAAAGCTAATTTAACCAAATAAAAATCAAACACATTCAAACAAAGCTTTTTCAATCAAATGAAATTCAAATGCATTCAAAATAGCGATTTGAATCAAGTGAAAGTCAAACAAAGCTTTTTGAATCAAATGATTGTCAAATCCATTCAACGATGCTAATTGAATCATATGAAAGTCAAGCACATTCAAACAAATCTTTTTGAATCAACTGAAAGTCAAATGCAATTAAAAAAAAGTAATTAAATCAAGTGAAAGTCAATTACATTTAAACAAAGCTTTTTAAATCAAATGAAAGTTAAATGCATTCAAAAAAGCTAATTGAATCAAGTGAAAGTCTAGGTAATTCAAACAAAGTTTTTTGAATCAAATGACTTTCAAATGCGTTCAACGATGCTAATTGAATCAAATGAAAGTCAAACACATTCAAACAAAGCTTTTTGAACCAAATGAAAGTCAAACACATTCAAGAAATGCTATTTGAATCAAATGAAAGTCAAACGCATTCAAAAAAGGTATTTAAATCAAGTGAAAGTCAAAAACATTCAAACAAAGCTATTTGAATCATTAAAGTCAAACACATTCAAACAAAGCTTTTTGAATTAAATGAAAGTCAAATGCATTAAACAAAGCTAATTGATTCAAATGAAAGTCAATCACATTCAAACAAAGCTAATTTAACCAAATAAAAATCAAACACATTCAAACAAAGCTTTTTCAATCAAATGAAATTCAAATGCATTCAAAATAGCGATTTGAATCAAGTGAAAGTCAAACAAAGCTTTTTGAATCAAATGATTGTCAAATCCATTCAACGATGCTAATTGAATCATATGAAAGTCAAGCACATTCAAACAAATCTTTTTGAATCAACTGAAAGTCAAATGCAATTAAAAAAAAGTAATTAAATCAAGTGAAAGTCAATTACATTTAAACAAAGCTTTTTAAATCAAATGAAAGTTAAATGCATTCAAAAAAGCTAATTGAATCAAGTGAAAGTCTAGGTAATTCAAACAAAGTTTTTTGAATCAAATGACTTTCAAATGCGTTCAACGATGCTAATTGAATCAAATGAAAGTCAAACACATTCAAACAAAGCTTTTTGAACCAAATGAAAGTCAAACACATTCAAGAAATGCTATTTGAATCAAATGAAAGTCAAACGCATTCAAAAAAGGTATTTAAATCAAGTGAAAGTCAAAAACATTCAAACAAAGCTATTTGAATCAGATTAAAGTCAAACACATTCAAACAAAGCTTTTTGAATTAAATGAAAGTCAAATGCATTAAACAAAGCTAATTGATTCAAATGAAAGTCAATCACATTCAAACAAAGCTAATTTAATCAAATGAAAATCAAACACATTCAAACAAAGCTTTTTCAATCAAATGAAATTCAAATGCATTCAAAATAGCGATTTGAATCAAGTGAAAGTCAAACAAAGCTTTTTGAATCAAATGATTGTCAAATCCATTCAAAGATGCTAATTGAATCATATGAAAGTCAAGCACATTCAAACAAATCTTTTTGAATCAACTGAAAGTCAAATGCAATTAAAAAAAAGTAATTAAATCAAGTGAAAGTCAATTACATTTAAACAAAGCTTTTTAAATCAAATGAAAGTTAAATGCATTCAAAAAAGCTAATTGAATCAAGTGAAAGTCTAGGTAATTCAAACAAAGCTTTTTGAATCAAATGACTGTCAAATGCGTTCAACGATGCTAATTGAATCAAATGAAAGTCAAACACATTCAAACAAAGATTTTTGAATCAAATGAAAGTCATATGCATTCAACAAAGCTATTGAATCAAATGAAAGTCAATGGCATTCTAACAAACCTAATTGAATCAAACGAAAGTCAATGGCATTCTAACAAACCTAATTGAATCAAATGAAAGTCAACCACATTCAAACAAAGCTAATTGAATCAAATGAAAGTTAACCACATTCAAACAAAGCTAATTTAAATCAAGTGAAATTCAAACACATTCAAACAAAGTTTTTGAATCCAAAGAAAGTCAAATGAGTTCAAAAAAGCTAATTGAATCAAGTGAAAGTCAAACAAATTCAAACATAGCTTTTTGAATCAAATGATTGTCAAATGCATTCAACGATACTAATTGAATCATATGAAAGTCAAACACATTCAAACAAATCTTTTTGAATCAAATGAAAGTCAAATGCATTCAAAAGATCAAATTGAATCAATTAAAAGTCAACCACATTCAAACAAAGCTAATTAAATCCAATGGAAGGCAAACACATTCAAACAAAGCTATTTGAATCAAATGAAAGTCAAACACATTCAAAAAAGGTATTTAAATCAAGTGAAAGTCAAAATCATTCAAACAAAGCTATTTGAATCAAATTAAAGTCAAACACATTCAAACAAACCTTTTTGAATTAAATGAAAGTCAAATGCATTAAACAAAGCTAATTGATTCAAATGAAAGTCAATCACATTCAAACAAAGCTAATTTAATCAAATGAAAATCAAACACATTCAAACAAAGCTTTTTCAATCAAATGAAATTCAAATGCATTCAAAATAGCGATTTGAATCAAGTGAAAGTCAAACAAAGCTTTTTGAATCAAATGATTGTCAAATCCATTCAAAGATGCTAATTGAATCATATGAAAGTCAAGCACATTCAAACAAATCTTTTTGAATCAACTGAAAGTCAAATGCAATTAAAAAAAAGTAATTAAATCAAGTGAAAGTCAATTACATTTAAACAAAGCTTTTTAAATCAAATGAAAGTTAAATGCATTCAAAAAAGCTAATTGAATCAAGTGAAAGTCTAGGTAATTCAAACAAAGCTTTTTGAATCAAATGACTGTCAAATGCGTTCAACGATGCTAATTGAATCAAATGAAAGTCAAACACATTCAAACAAAGCTTTTTGAATCAAATGAAAGTCATATGCATTCAACAAAGCTAATTGAATCAAATGAAAGTCAATGGCATTCTAACAAACCTAATTGAATCAAACGAAAGTCAATGGCATTCTAACAAACCTAATTGAATCAAATGAAAGTCAACCACATTCAAACAAAGCTAATTGAATCAAATGAAAGTTAACCACATTCAAACAAAGCTAATTTAAATCAAGTGAAATTCAAACACATTCAAACAAAGTTTTTGAATCCAAAGAAAGTCAAATGAGTTCAAAAAAGCTAATTGAATCAAGTGAAAGTCAAACAAATTCAAACATAGCTTTTTGAATCAAATGATTGTCAAATGCATTCAACGATACTAATTGAATCATATGAAAGTCAAACACATTCAAACAAATCTTTTGAATCAAATGAAAGTCAAATGCATTCAAAAGATCAAATTGAATCAATTAAAAGTCAACCACATTCAAACAAAGCTAATTAAATCCAATGGAAGGCAAACACATTCAAACAAACTATTTGAATCAAATGAAAGTCAAACACATTCAAAAAAGGTATTTAAATCAAGTGAAAGTCAAAATCATTCAAACAAAGCTATTTGAATCAAATTAAAGTCAAACACATTCAAACAAACCTTTTTGAATTAAATGAAAGTCAAATGCATTAAACAAAGCTAATTGATTCAAATGAAAGTCAATCACATTCAAACAAAGCTAATTTAACCAAATAAAAATCAAACACATTCAAACAAAGCTTTTTCAATCAAATGAAATTCAAATGCATTCAAAATAGCGATTTGAATCAAGTGAAAGTCAAACAAAGCTTTTTGAATCAAATGATTGTCAAATCCATTCAACGATGCTAATTGAATCATATGAAAGTCAAGCACATTCAAACAAATCTTTTTGAATCAACTGAAAGTCAAATGCAATTAAAAAAAAGTAATTAAATCAAGTGAAAGTCAATTACATTTAAACAAAGCTTTTTAAATCAAATGAAAGTTAAATGCATTCAAAAAAGCTAATTGAATCAAGTGAAAGTCTAGGTAATTCAAACAAAGTTTTTTGAATCAAATGACTTTCAAATGCGTTCAACGATGCTAATTGAATCAAATGAAAGTCAAACACATTCAAACAAAGCTTTTTGAACCAAATGAAAGTCAAACACATTCAAGAAATGCTATTTGAATCAAATGAAAGTCAAACGCATTCAAAAAAGGTATTTAAATCAAGTGAAAGTCAAAAACATTCAAACAAAGCTATTTGAATCAATTAAAGTCAAACACATTCAAACAAAGCTTTTTGAATTAAATGAAAGTCAAATGCATTAAACAAAGCTAATTGATTCAAATGAAAGTCAATCACATTCAAACAAAGCTAATTTAACCAAATAAAAATCAAACACATTCAAACAAAGCTTTTTCAATCAAATGAAATTCAAATGCATTCAAAATAGCGATTTGAATCAAGTGAAAGTCAAACAAAGCTTTTTGAATCAAATGATTGTCAAATCCATTCAACGATGCTAATTGAATCATATGAAAGTCAAGCACATTCAAACAAATCTTTTTGAATCAACTGAAAGTCAAATGCAATTAAAAAAAAGTAATTAAATCAAGTGAAAGTCAATTACATTTAAACAAAGCTTTTTAAATCAAATGAAAGTTAAATGCATTCAAAAAAGCTAATTGAATCAAGTGAAAGTCTAGGTAATTCAAACAAAGTTTTTTGAATCAAATGACTTTCAAATGCGTTCAACGATGCTAATTGAATCAAATGAAAGTCAAACACATTCAAACAAAGCTTTTTGAACCAAATGAAAGTCAAACACATTCAAGAAATGCTATTTGAATCAAATGAAAGTCAAACGCATTCAAAAAAGGTATTTAAATCAAGTGAAAGTCAAAAACATTCAAACAAAGCTATTTGAATCAGATTAAAGTCAAACACATTCAAACAAAGCTTTTTGAATTAAATGAAAGTCAAATGCATTAAACAAAGCTAATTGATTCAAATGAAAGTCAATCACATTCAAACAAAGCTAATTTAATCAAATGAAAATCAAACACATTCAAACAAAGCTTTTTCAATCAAATGAAATTCAAATGCATTCAAAATAGCGATTTGAATCAAGTGAAAGTCAAACAAAGCTTTTTGAATCAAATGATTGTCAAATCCATTCAAAGATGCTAATTGAATCATATGAAAGTCAAGCACATTCAAACAAATCTTTTTGAATCAACTGAAAGTCAAATGCAATTAAAAAAAAGTAATTAAATCAAGTGAAAGTCAATTACATTTAAACAAAGCTTTTTAAATCAAATGAAAGTTAAATGCATTCAAAAAAGCTAATTGAATCAAGTGAAAGTCTAGGTAATTCAAACAAAGCTTTTTGAATCAAATGACTGTCAAATGCGTTCAACGATGCTAATTGAATCAAATGAAAGTCAAACACATTCAAACAAAGCTTTTTGAATCAAATGAAAGTCAATGCATTCAACAAAGCTAATTGAATCAAATGAAAGTCAATGGCTAATTGAATCAAACGAAAGTCAATGGCATTCTAACAAACCTAATTGAATCAAATGAAAGTCAACCACATTCAAACAAAGCTAATTGAATCAAATGAAAGTTAACACATTCAAACAAAGCTAATTTAAATCAAGTGAAATTCAAACACATTCAAACAAATTTGAATCCAAAGAAAGTCAAATGAGTTCAAAAAAGCTAATTGAATCAAGTGAAAGTCAAACAAATTCAAACAAGCTTTTTGAATCAAATGATTGTCAAATGCATTCAACGATACTAATTGAATCATATGAAAGTCAAACACATTCAAACAAATCTTTTTGAATCAAATGAAAGTCAAATGCATTCAAAAGATCAAATTGAATCAATTAAAAGTCAACCACATTCAAACAAAGCTAATTAAATCCAATGGAAGGCAAACACATTCAAACAAAGCTATTTGAATCAAATGAAAGTCAAACACATTCAAAAAAGGTATTTAAATCAAGTGAAAGTCAAAATCATTCAAACAAAGCTATTTGAATCAAATTAAAGTCAAACACATTCAAACAAAGCTTTTTGAATTAAATGAAAGTCAAATGCATTAAACAAAGCTAATTGATTCAAATGAAAGTCAATCACATTCAAACAAAGCTAATTTAACCAAATAAAAATCAAACACATTCAAACAAAGCTTTTTCAATCAAATGAAATTCAAATGCATTCAAAATAGCGATTTGAATCAAGTGAAAGTCAAACAAAGCTTTTTGAATCAAATGATTGTCAAATCCATTCAACGATGCTAATTGAATCATATGAAAGTCAAGCACATTCAAACAAATCTTTTTGAATCAACTGAAAGTCAAATGCAATTAAAAAAAAGTAATTAAATCAAGTGAAAGTCAATTACATTTAAACAAAGCTTTTTAAATCAAATGAAAGTTAAATGCATTCAAAAAAGCTAATTGAATCAAGTGAAAGTCTAGGTAATTCAAACAAAGTTTTTTGAATCAAATGACTTTCAAATGCGTTCAACGATGCTAATTGAATCAAATGAAAGTCAAACACATTCAAACAAAGCTTTTTGAACCAAATGAAAGTCAAACACATTCAAGAAATGCTATTTGAATCAAATGAAAGTCAAACGCATTCAAAAAAGGTATTTAAATCAAGTGAAAGTCAAAAACATTCAAACAAAGCTATTTGAATCAGATTAAAGTCAAACACATTCAAACAAAGCTTTTTGAATTAAATGAAAGTCAAATGCATTAAACAAAGCTAATTGATTCAAATGAAAGTCAATCACATTCAAACAAAGCTAATTTAACCAAATGAAAATCAAACACATTCAAACAAAGCTTTTTCAATCAAATGAAATTCAAATGCATTCAAAATAGCGATTTGAATCAAGTGAAAGTCAAACAAAGCTTTTTGAATCAAATGATTGTCAAATCCATTCAACGATGCTAATTGAATCATATGAAAGTCAAGCACATTCAAACAAATCTTTTTGAATCAACTGAAAGTCAAATGCAATTAAAAAAAAGTAATTAAATCAAGTGAAAGTCAATTACATTTAAACAAAGCTTTTTAAATCAAATGAAAGTTAAATGCATTCAAAAAAGCTAATTGAATCAAGTGAAAGTCTAGGTAATTCAAACAAAGTTTTTTGAATCAAATGACTTTCAAATGCGTTCAACGATGCTAATTGAATCAAATGAAAGTCAAACACATTCAAACAAAGCTTTTTGAACCAAATGAAAGTCAAACACATTCAAGAAATGCTATTTGAATCAAATGAAAGTCAAACGCATTCAAAAAAGGTATTTAAATCAAGTGAAAGTCAAAAACATTCAAACAAAGCTATTTGAATCAATTAAAGTCAAACACATTCAAACAAAGCTTTTTGAATTAAATGAAAGTCAAATGCATTAAACAAAGCTAATTGATTCAAATGAAAGTCAATCACATTCAAACAAAGCTAATTTAACCAAATAAAAATCAAACACATTCAAACAAAGCTTTTTCAATCAAATGAAATTCAAATGCATTCAAAATAGCGATTTGAATCAAGTGAAAGTCAAACAAAGCTTTTTGAATCAAATGATTGTCAAATCCATTCAACGATGCTAATTGAATCATATGAAAGTCAAGCACATTCAAACAAATCTTTTTGAATCAACTGAAAGTCAAATGCAATTAAAAAAAAGTAATTAAATCAAGTGAAAGTCAATTACATTTAAACAAAGCTTTTTAAATCAAATGAAAGTTAAATGCATTCAAAAAAGCTAATTGAATCAAGTGAAAGTCTAGGTAATTCAAACAAAGTTTTTGAATCAAATGACTTTCAAATGCGTTCAACGATGCTAATTGAATCAAATGAAAGTCAAACACATTCAAACAAAGCTTTTGAACCAATGAAAGTCAAACACATTCAAGAAATGCTATTTGAATCAAATGAAAGTCAAACGCATTCAAAAAAGGTATTTAAATCAAGTGAAAGTCAAAAACATTCAAACAAAGCTATTTGAATCAGATTAAAGTCAAACACATTCAAACAAAGCTTTTTGAATTAAATGAAAGTCAAATGCATTAAACAAAGCTAATTGATTCAAATGAAAGTCAATCACATTCAAACAAAGCTAATTTAATCAAATGAAAATCAAACACATTCAAACAAAGCTTTTTCAATCAAATGAAATTCAAATGCATTCAAAATAGCGATTTGAATCAAGTGAAAGTCAAACAAAGCTTTTTGAATCAAATGATTGTCAAATCCATTCAACGATGCTAATTGAATCATATGAAAGTCAAGCACATTCAAACAAATCTTTTTGAATCAACTGAAAGTCAAATGCAATTAAAAAAAAGTAATTAAATCAAGTGAAAGTCAATTACATTTAAACAAAGCTTTTTAAATCAAATGAAAGTTAAATGCATTCAAAAAAGCTAATTGAATCAAGTGAAAGTCTAGGTAATTCAAACAAAGCTTTTTGAATCAAATGACTGTCAAATGCGTTCAACGATGCTAATTGAATCAAATGAAAGTCAAACACATTCAAACAAAGCTTTTTGAATCAAATGAAAGTCAATGCATTCAACAAAGCTAATTGAATCAAATGAAAGTCAATGGCATTCTAAGAATCAAATCAATTCAACAAAAATTGAATCAAATGAAAGTCAAACATTCAAACAAAGCTAATTGAATCAAATGAAAGTTAACCAATTCAAACAAAGCTAATTTAAATCAAGTGAAATTCAAACACATTCAAACAAAGTTTTTGAATCCAAAGAAAGTCAAATGAGTTCAAAAAAGCTAATTGAATCAAGTGAAAGTCAAACAAATTCAAACATAGCTTTTTGAATCAAATGATTGTCAAATGCATTCAACGATACTAATTGAATCAATGAACACATTCAAACAAATCTTTTTGAATCAAATGAAAGTCAAATGCATTCAAAAGATCAAATTGAATCAATTAAAAGTCAACCACATTCAAACAAAGCTAATTAAATCCACAAAACATTCAAACAAAGCTATTTGAATCAAATGAAAGTCAAACACATTCAAAAAAGGTATTTAAATCAAGTGAAAGTCAAAATCATTCAAACAAAGCTATTTGAATCAAATTAAAGTCAAACACATTCAAACAAACCTTTTTGAATTAAATGAAAGTCAAATGCATTAAACAAAGCTAATTGATTCAAATGAAAGTCAATCACATTCAAACAAAGCTAATTTAACCAAATAAAAATCAAACACATTCAAACAAAGCTTTTTCAATCAAATGAAATTCAAATGCATTCAAAAATAGCGATTTGAATCAAGTGAAAGTCAAACAAAGCTTTTTGAATCAAATGATTGTCAATCCATTCAACGATGCTAATTGAATCATATGAAAGTCAAGCACATTCAAACAAATCTTTTTGAATCAACTGAAAGTCAAATGCATTAAAAAAGTAATTAAATCAAGTGAAAGTCAATTACATTTAAACAAAGCTTTTTAAATCAAATGAAAGTTAAATGCATTCAAAAAAGCTAATTGAATCAAGTGAAAGTCTAGGTAATTCAAACAAAGTTTTTTGAATCAAATGACTTTCAAATGCGTTCAACGATGCTAATTGAATCAAATGAAAGTCAAACACATTCAAACAAAGCTTTTTGAACCAAATGAAAGTCAAACACATTCAAGAAATGCTATTTGAATCAAATGAAAGTCAAACGCATTCAAAAAAGGTATTTAATCAAGTGAAAGTCAAAAACATTCAAACAAAGCTATTTGAATCAATTAAAAAGCTAATTTAAATCAAAATTCAAACACATTCAAACAAATTTTTTGAATCAAAGAAAGTCAAATGCATTCAAAAAGCTAATTGAATCAAGTGAAAGTCAAACAAATTCAAAGCTTTTTGAAACAAATGATTGTCAAATGCATTCAACGATACTAATTGAATCATATGAAAGTCAAACACATTCAAACAAATCTTTTTGAATCAAATGAAAGTCAAATGCATTCAAAAGATCAAATTGAATCAATTAAAAGTCAACCACATTCAAACAAAGCTAATTAAATCCAATGGAACAAACACATTCAAACAAAGCTATTTGAATCAAATGAAAGTCAAACACATTCAAAAAAGGTATTTAAATCAAGTGAAAGTCAAAATCATTCAAACAAAGCTTTTTGAATCAAAAAGTCAAACACATTCAAACAAATTTTGAATTAAATGAAAGTCAAATGCATTAAACAAAGCTAATTGATTCAAATGAAAGTCAATCACATTCAAACAAGCTAATTTAACCAAATAAAATCAAACACATTCAAACAAAGCTTTTTCAATCAAATGAAATTCAAATGCATTCAAAATAGCGATTTGAATCAAGTGAAAGTCAAACAAAGCTTTTTGAATCAAATGATTGTCAAATCCATTCAACGATGCTAATTGAATCATATGAAAGTCAAGCACATTCAAACAAATCTTTTTGAATCAACTGAAAGTCAAATGCAATTAAAAAAAGTAATTAAATCAAGTGAAAGTCAATTACATTTAAACAAAGCTTTTTAATCAAATGAAAGTTAAATGCATTCAAAAAAGCTAATTGAATCAAGTGAAAGTCTAGGTAATTCAAACAAAGTTTTTTGAATCAAATGACTTTCAAATGCGTTCAACGATGCTAATTGAATCAAATGAAAGTCAAACATTCAAACAAAGCTTTTGAACCAAATGAAAGTCAAACACATTCAAGAAATGCTATTTGAATCAAATGAAAGTCAAACGCATTCAAAAAAAGGTATTTAAATCAAGTGAAAGTCAAAAAATTCAAACAAAGTTATTTGAATCAATTAAAGTCAAACACATTCAAACAAAGCTTTTGAATTAAATGAAAGTCAAATGCATTAAACAAAGCTAATTGATTCAAATGAAAGTCAATCACATTCAAACAAAGCTAATTTAACCAAATAAAAAATCAAACACATTCAAACAAAGCTTTTTCAATCAAATGAAATTCAAATGCATTCAAAATAGCGATTTGAATCAAGTGAAAGTCAAACAAAGCTTTTTGAATCAAATGATTGTCAAATCCATTCACTATGCTAATTGAATCATATGAAAGTCAAGCACATTCAAACAAATCTTTTTGAATCAACTGAAAGTCAAATGCAATTAAAAAAAAGTAATTAAATCAAGTGAAAGTCAATTACATTTAAACAAAGCTTTTTAAATCAAATGAAAGTTAAATGCATTCAAAAAAGCTAATTGAATCAAGTGAAAGTCTAGGTAATTCAAACAAAGTTTTTTTGAATCAAATGACTTTCAAATGCGTTCAACGATGCTAATTGAATCAAATGAAAGTCAAACACATTCAAACAAAGCTTTTTGAACCAAATGAAAGTCAAACACATTCAAGAAATGCTATTTTGAATCAAAATGAAAGTCAAACGCATTCAAAAAAGGTATTTAAATCAAGTGAAAGTAAAAAACATTCAAACAAAGCTATTTGAATCAGATTAAAGTCAAACACATTCAAACAAAGCTTTTTGAATTAAATGAAAGTCAAATGCATTAAACAAAGCTAATTGATTCAAATGAAAGTCAATCACATTCAAACAAAGCTAATTTAATCAAATGAAAATCAAACACATTCAAACAAAGCTTTTTCAATCAAATGAAATTCAAATGCATTCAAAATAGCGATTTGAATCAAGTGAAAGTCAAACAAAGCTTTTTGAATCAAATGATTGTCAAATCCATTCAAAATGCTAATTGAATCATATGAAAGTCAAGCACATTCAAACAAATCTTTTTGAATCAACTGAAAGTCAAATGCAATTAAAAAAAAAGTAATTAAATCAAGTGAAAGTCAATACATTTAAACAAAGCTTTTTAAATCAAATGAAAGTTAAATGCATTCAAAAAAGCTAATTGAATCAAGTGAAAGTCTAAGGTAAATTCAAACAAAGCTTTTTTGAATCAAATGACTGTCAAATGCGTTCAAACGATCGCTAAATTGAAATCAAATGAAAGTCAAACACATTCAAACAAAGCCTTAATTAAATCCAATGAAGTCAAACACATTCAACAAAGCTATTTGAATCAAATGAAAGTCAAACGCATTCAAAAAAGGTATTTAAATCAAGTGAAAGTCAAAATCATTCAAAACAAAGCTATTTGAATCAAATTAAAGTCAAACACATTCAAACAAACCTTTTTGAATTAAATGAAAGTCAAATGCATTAAACAAAGCTAATTGATTCAAATGAAAGTCAAGTCACATTCAAACAAAGCTAATTTAACCAAATAAAAATCAAAACACATTCAAACAAAGCTTTTTCAATCAAATGAAATTCAAATGCATTCAAAATAGCGATTTGAATCAAGTGAAAGTCAAACAAAGCTTTTTGAATCAAATGATTGTCAAATCCATTCAACGATGCTAATTGAATCATATGAAAGTCAAGCACATTCAAACAAATCTTTTTGAATCAACTGAAAGTCAAATGCAATTAAAAAAAAAGTAATTAAATCAAGTGAAAGTCAATTACATTTAAACAAAGCTTTTTAAATCAAATGAAAGTTAAATGCATTCAAAAAAGCTAATTGAATCAAGTGAAAGTCTAGGTAATTCAAACAAAGTTTTTTGAATCAAATGACTTTCAAATGCGTTCAACGATGCTAATTGAATCAAATGAAAGTCAAACACATTCAAACAAAGCTTTTTGAACCAAATGAAAGTCAAACACATTCAAGAAATGCTATTTGAATCAAATGAAAAGTCAAACGCATTCAAAAAAGGTATTTAAATCAAGTGAAAGTCAAAAAACATTCAAACAAAGCTATTTGAATCAGATTAAAGTCAAACACATTCAAACAAAGCTTTTTGAATTAAATGAAAGTCAAATGCATTAAACAAAGCTAATTGATTCAAATGAAAGTCAATCACATTCAAACAAAGCTAATTTAATCAAATGAAAATCAAACACATTCAAACAAAGCTTTTTCAATCAAATGAAATTCAAATGCATTCAAAAATAGCGATTTGAATCAAGTGAAAGTCAAACAAAGCTTTTTGAATCAAATGATTGTCAAATCCATTCAAAGATGCTAATTGAATCATATGAAAGTCAAGCACATTCAAACAAATCTTTTTGAATCAACTGAAAGTCAAATGCAATTAAAAAAAAAGTAATTAAATCAAGTGAAAGTCAATTACATTTAAACAAAGCTTTTTAAATCAAATGAAAGTTAAATGCATTCAAAAAAGCTAATTGAATCAAGTGAAAGTCTAGGTAATTCAAACAAAGCTTTTTGAATCAAATGACTGTCAAATGCGTTCAACGATGCTAATTGAATCAAATGAAAGTCAAACACATTCAAACAAAGCTTTTTGAATCAAATGAAAGTCAAATGCATTCAACAAAGCTAATTGAATCAAATGAAAGTCAATGGCATTCTAACAAACCTAATTGAATCAAACGAAAGTCAATGGCATTCTAACAAACCTAATTGAATCAAATGAAAGTCAACCACATTCAAACAAAGCTAATTGAATCAAATGAAAGTTAACCACATTCAAACAAAGCTAATTTAAATCAAGTGAAATTCAAACACATTCAAACAAAGTATTTTGAATCCAAAGAAAGTCAAATGAGTTCAAAAAAAGCTAATTGAATCAAGTGAAAGTCAAACAAATTCAAAACATAGCTTTTTGAATCAAATGATTGTCAAATGCATTCAACGTACTAATTGAATCATATGAAAGTCAAACACATTCAAACAAATCTTTTTGAATCAAATGAAAGTCAAATGCATTCAAAAGATCAAATTGAATCAATTAAAAGTCAACCACATTCAAACAAAGCTAATTAAATCCAATGGAAGACAAACACATTCAAACAAAGCTATTTGAATCAAATGAAAGTCAAACACATTCAAAAAAGGTATTTAAATCAAGTGAAAGTCAAAATCATTCAAACAAAGCTATATGAATCAAATTAAAGTCAAACACATTCAAACAAACCTTTTTGAATTAAATGAAAGTCAAATGCATTAAACAAAGCTAATTGATTCAAATGAAAGTCAAGCACATTCAAACAAAGCTAATTTAACCAAATAAAAATCAAACACATTCAAACAAAGCTTTTTCAAATCAAATGAAATTCAAATGCATTCAAAATAGCGATTTGAATCAAGTGAAAGTCAAACAAAGCTTTTTGAATCAAATGATTGTCAAATCCATTCAACGATGCTAATTGAATCATATGAAAGTCAAGCACATTCAAACAAATCTTTTTGAATCAACTGAAAGTCAAATGCAATTAAAAAAAAGTAATTAAATCAAGTGAAAGTCAATTACATTTAAACAAAGCTTTTTAAATCAAATGAAAGTTAAATGCATTCAAAAAAGCTAATTGAATCAAGTGAAAGTCTAGGTAATTCAAACAAAGTTTTTTGAATCAAATGACTTTCAAAATGCGTTCAACGATGCTAATTGAATCAAATGAAAGTCAAACACATTCAAACAAAGCTTTTTGAACCAAATGAAAGTCAAACACATTCAAGAAATGCTATTTGAATCAAATGAAAGTCAAACGCATTCAAAAAAGGTATTTAAATCAAGTGAAAGTCAAAAACATTCAAACAAAGCTATTTGAATCAGATTAAAGTCAAACACATTCAAACAAAGCTTTTTGAATTAAATGAAAGTCAAATGCATTAAACAAAGCTAATTGATTCAAATGAAAGTCAATCACATTCAAACAAAGCTAATTTAATCAAATGAAAATCAAACACATTCAAACAAAGCTTTTTCAATCAAATGAAATTCAAATGCATTCAAAATAGCGATTTGAATCAAGTGAAAGTCAAACAAAGCTTTTGAATCAAATGATTGTCAAATCCATTCAAAGATGCTAATTGAATCATATGAAAGTCAAGCACATTCAAACAAATCTTTTTGAATCAACTGAAAGTCAAATGCAATTAAAAAAAAAGTAATTAAATCAAGTGAAAGTCAATTACATTTAAACAAAGCTTTTTAAATCAAATGAAAGTTAAATGCATTCAAAAAAGCTAATTGAATCAAGTGAAAGTCTAGGTAATTCAAACAAAGCTTTTTGAATCAAATGACTGTCAAATGCGTTCAACGATGCTAATTGAATCAAATGAAAGTCAAACACATTCAAACAAAGATTTTTGAATCAAATGAAAGTCATATGCATTCAACAAAGCTAATTGAATCAAATGAAAGTCAATGGCATTCTAACAAACCTAATTGAATCAAACGAAAGTCAATGGCATTCTAACAAACCTAATTGAATCAAATGAAAGTCAACCACATTCAAACAAAGCTAATTGAATCAAATGAAAGTTAACCACATTCAAACAAAGCTAATTTAAATCAAGTGAAATTCAAACACATTCAAACAAAGTATTTTGAATCCAAAGAAAGTCAAATGAGTTCAAAAAAGCTAATTGAATCAAGTGAAAGTCAAACAAATTCAAAACATAGCTTTTTGAATCAAATGATTGTCAAATGCATTCAACGATACTAATTGAATCATATGAAAGTCAAACACATTCAAACAAATCTTTTTGAATCAAATGAAAGTCAAATGCATTCAAAAGATCAAATTGAATCAATTAAAAGTCAACCACATTCAAACAAAGCTAATTAAATCCAATGGAAGCAAACACATTCAAACAAAGCTATTTGAATCAAATGAAAGTCAAACACATTCAAAAAAGGTATTTAAATCAAGTGAAAGTCAAAATCATTCAAACAAAGCTATTTGAATCAAATTAAAGTCAAACACATTCAAACAAACCTTTTTGAATTAAATGAAAGTCAAATGCATTAAACAAAGCTAATTGATTCAAATGAAAGTCAAGCACATTCAAACAAAGCTAATTTAACCAAATAAAAATCAAACACATTCAAACAAAGCTTTTTCAATCAAATGAAATTCAAATGCATTCAAAATAGCGATTTGAATCAAGTGAAAGTCAAACAAAGCTTTTTGAATCAAATGATTGTCAAATCCATTCAACTATGCTAATTGAATCATATGAAAGTCAAGCACATTCAAACAAATCTTTTTGAATCAACTGAAAGTCAAATGCAATTAAAAAAAAAGTAATTAAATCAAGTGAAAGTCAATTACATTTAAACAAAGCTTTTTAAATCAAATGAAAGTTAAATGCATTCAAAAAAGCTAATTGAAATCAAGTGAAAGTCTAGGTAATTCAAACAAAGTTTTTTGAATCAAATGACTTTCAAATGCGTTCAACAATGCTAATTGAATCAAATGAAAGTCAAACATATTCAAAAAAGCTTTTTGAACCAAATGAAAGTCAAAACACAAAAAAAAAAAAAAAAAAAAAAAAAAAAAAAAAAAAAAAAACACATTAAAGAAATGCTATTTGAATCAAATGAAAGTCAAACGCATTCAAAAAAGGTATTTAAATCAAGTGAAAGTCAAAAACATTCAAACAAAGTTATTTGAATCATATTAAAGTCAAACACATTCAAACAAAGCTTTTTGAAATTAAATGAAAGTCAAATGCATTAAACAAAGCTAATTGATTTAAATGAAAGTCAAGCACATTCAAACAAAGCTAATTTAACCAAATAAAAATCAAACACATTCAAACAAAGCTTTTTCAATCAAATGAAATTCAAATGCATTCAAAATAGCGATTTGAATCAAGTGAAAGTCAAACAAAGCTTTTTGAATCAAATGATTGTCAAATCCATTCAACTATGCTAATTGAATCATATGAAAGTCAAACACATTCAAACAAATCTTTTTGAATCAACTGAAAGTCAAATGCAATTAAAAAAAAAGTAATTAAATCAAGTGAAAGTCAATTACATTTAAACAAAGCTTTTTAAATCAAATGAAAGTTAAATGCATTCAAAAAAGCTAATTGAATCAAGTGAAAGTCTAGGTAATTCAAACAAAGTTTTTTGAATCAAATGACTTTCAAATGCGTTCAACGATGCTAATTGAATCAAATGAAAGTCAAACACATTCAAACAAAGCTTTTTGAACCAAATGAAAGTCAAACACATTCAAGAAATGCTATTTGAATCAAATGAAAATCAAACGCATTCAAAAAAGGTATTTAAATCAAGTGAAAGTCAAAAACATTCAAACAAAGCTATTTGAATCAGATTAAAGTCAAACACATTCAAACAAAGCTTTTTGAATTAAATGAAAGTCAAATGCATTAAACAAAGCTAATTGATTCAAATGAAAGTCAATCACATTCAAACAAAGCTAATTTAATCAAATGAAAATCAAACACATTCAAACAAAGCTTTTTCAATCAAATGAAATTCAAATGCATTCAAAATAGCGATTTGAATCAAGTGAAAGTCAAACAAAGCTTTTTGAATCAAATGATTGTCAAATCCATTCAAAGATGCTAATTGAATCATATGAAAGTCAAGCACATTCAAACAAATCTTTTTGAATCAACTGAAAGTCAAATGCAATTAAAAAAAAAAGTAATTAAATCAAGTGAAAGTCAATTACATTTAAACAAAGCTTTTTAAATCAAATGAAAGTTAAAATGCATTCAAAAAAGCTAATTGAATCAAGTGAAAGTCTAGGTAATTCAAACAAAGCTTTTGAATCAAATGACTGTCAAATGCGTTCAACGATGCTAATTGAATCAAATAAAAGTCAAACACATTCAAAACAAAGATTTTTGAATCAAATGAAAGTCATATGCATTCAACAAAGCTAATTGAATCAAATGAAAGTCAATGGCATTCTAACAAACCTAATTGAATCAAACGAAAGTCAATGGCATTCTAACAAACCTAATTGAATCAAATGAAAGTCAACCACATTCAAACAAAGCTAATTGAATCAAATGAAAGTTAACCACATTCAAACAAAGCTAATTTAAATCAAGTGAAATTCAAACACATTCAAACAAAGTATTTTGAATCCAAAGAAAGTCAAATGAGTTCAAAAAAGCTAATTGAATCAAGTGAAAGTCAAACAAATTCAAACATAGCTTTTTGAATCAAATGATTGTCAAATGCATTCAACGATACTAATTGAATCATATGAAAGTCAAACACATTCAAACAAATCTTTTTGAATCAAATGAAAGTCAAATGCATTCAAAAGATCAAATTGAATCAATTAAAAGTCAACCACATTCAAACAAAGCTAATTAAATCCAATGGAAGACAAACACATTCAAACAAAGCTATTTGAATCAAATGAAAGTCAAACACATTCAAAAAAGGTATTTAAATCAAGTGAAAGTCAAAATCATTCAAACAAAGCTATTTGAATCAAATTAAAGTCAAACACATTCAAACAAACCTTTTTGAATTAAATGAAAGTCAAATGCATTAAACAAAGCTAATTGATTCAAATGAAAGTCAAGCACATTCAAACAAAGCTAATTTAACCAAATAAAAATCAAACACATTCAAACAAAGCTTTTTCAATCAAATGAAATTCAAATGCATTCAAAATAGCGATTTGAATCAAGTGAAAGTCAAACAAAGCTTTTTGAATCAAATGATTGTCAAATCCATTCAACTATGCTAATTGAATCATATGAAAGTCAAGCACATTCAAACAAATCTTTTTGAATCAACTGAAAGTCAAATGCAATTAAAAAAAAGTAATTAAATCAAGTGAAAGTCAATTACATTTAAACAAAGCTTTTTAAATCAAATGAAAGTTAAATGCATTCAAAAAAGCTAATTGAATCAAGTGAAAGTCTAGGTAATTCAAACAAAGTTTTTTGAATCAAATGACTTTCAAATGCGTTCAACGATGCTAATTGAATCAAATGAAAGTCAAACATATTCAAACAAAGCTTTTTGAACCAAATGAAAGTCAAACACATTCAAGAAATGCTATTTGAATCAAATGAAAGTCAAACGCATTCAAAAAAGGTATTTAAATCAAGTGAAAGTCAAAAACATTCAAACAAAGTTATTTGAATCATATTAAAGTCAAACACATTCAAACAAAGCTTTTTGAATTAAATGAAAGTCAAATGCATTAAACAAAGCTAATTGATTTAAATGAAAGTCAAGCACATTCAAACAAAGCTAATTTAACCAAATAAAAATCAAACACATTCAAACAAAGCTTTTTCAATCAAATGAAATTCAAATGCATTCAAAATAGCGATTTGAATCAAGTGAAAGTCAAACAAAGCTTTTTGAATCAAATGATTGTCAAATCCATTCAACTATGCGAATTGAATCATATGAAAGTCAAACACATTCAAACAAATCTTTTAGAATCAACTGAAAGTCAAATGCAATTAAAAAAAAGTAATTAAATCAAGTGAAAGTCAATTACATTTAAACAAAGCTTTTTAAATCAAATGAAAGTTAAATGCATTCAAAAAAGCTAATTGAATCAAGTGAAAGTCTAGGTAATTCAAACAAAGTTTTTTGAATCAAATGACTTTCAAATGCGTTCAACGATGCTAATTGAGTCAAATGAAAGTCAAACACATTCAAACAAAGCTTTTTGAACCAAATGAAAGTCAAACACATTCAAGAAATGCTATTTGAATCAAATGAAAATCAAACGCATTCAAAAAAGGTATTTAAATCAAGTGAAAGTCAAAAACATTCAAACAAAGCTATTTGAATCAGATTAAAGTCAAACACATTCAAACAAACCTTTTTGAATTAAATGAAAGTCAAATGCATTAAACAAAGCTAATTGATTCAAATGAAAGTCAATCACATTCAAACAAAGCTAATTTAATCAAATGAAAATCAAACACATTCAAACAAAGCTTTTTCAATCAAATAAAATTCAAATGCATTCAAAATAGCGATTTGAATCAAGTGAAAGTCAAACAAAGCTTTTTGAATCAAATGATTGTCAAATCCATTCAAAGATGCTAATTGAATCATATGAAAGTCAAGCACATTCAAACAAATCTTTTTGAATCAACTGAAAGTCAAATGCAATTAAAAAAAAAGTAATTAAATCAAGTGAAAGTCAATTACATTTAAACAAAGCTTTTTAAATCAAATGAAAGTTAAATGCATTCAAAAAAGCTAATTGAATCAAGTGAAAGTCTAGGTAATTCAAACAAAGCTTTTTGAATCAAATGACTGTCAAATGCGTTCAACGATGCTAATTGAATCAAATAAAAGTCAAACACATTCAAACAAAGATTTTTGAATCAAATGAAAGTCATATGCATTCAAACAAAGCTAATTGAATCAAATGAAAGTCAATGGCATTCTAACAAACCTAATTGAATCAAACGAAAGTCAATGGCATTCTAACAAACCTAATTGAATCAAATGAAAGTCAACCACATTCAAACAAAGCTAATTGAATCAAATGAAAGTTACCCACATTCAAACAAAGCTAATTTAAATCAAGTGAAATTCAAACACATTCAAACAAAGTATTTTGAATCCAAAGAAAGTCAAATGAGTTCAAAAAAAGCTAATTGAATCAAGTGAAAGTCAAACAAATTCAAACATAGCTTTTTGAATCAAATGATTGTCAAATGCATTCAACGATACTAATTGAATCATATGAAAGTCAAACACATTCAAACAAATCTTTTTGAATCAAACGAAAGTCAAATGCATTCAAAAGATCAAATTGAATCAATTAAAAGTCAACCACATTCAAACAAAGCTAATTAAATCCAATGGAAGGCAAACACATTCAAACAAAGCTATTTGAATCAAATGAAAGTCAAACACATTCAAAAAAGGTATTTAAATCAAGTGAAAGTCAAAATCATTCAAACAAAGCTATTTGAATCAAATTAAAGTCAAACACATTCAAACAAAGCTTTATTGAATTAAATGAAAGTCAAATGCATTAAACAAAGCTAATTGATTCAAATGAAAGTCAAGCACATTCAAACAAAGCTAATTTAACCAAATAAAAATCAAACACATTCAAACAAAGCTTTTTCAATCAAATGAAATTCAAATGCATTCAAAATAGCGATTTGAATCAAGTGAAAGTCAAACAAAGCTTTTTGAATCAAATGATTGTCAAATCCATTCAACTATGCTAATTGAATCATATGAAAGTCAAGCACATTCAAACAAATCTTTTTGAATCAACTGAAAGTCAAATGCAATTAAAAAAAAGTAATTAAATCAAGTGAAAGTCAATTACATTTAAACAAAGCTTTTTAAATCAAATGAAAGTTAAATGCATTCAAAAAAGCTAATTGAATCAAGTGAAAGTCTAGGTAATTCAAACAAAGTTTTTTGAATCAAATGACTTTCAAATGCGTTCAACGATGCTAATTGAATCAAATGAAAGTCAAACACATTCAAACAAAGCTTTTGAACCAAATGAAAGTCAAACACATTCAAGAAATGCTATTTGAATCAAATGAAAGTCAAACGCATTCAAAAAAGGTATTTAAATCAAGTGAAAGTCAAAAACATTCAAACAAAGCTATTTGAATCAGATTAAAGTCAAACACATTTAAACAAAGCTTTTTGAATTAAATGAAAGTCAAATGCATTAAACAAAGCTAATTGATTCAAATGAAAGTCAATCACATTCAAACAAAGCTAATTTAATCAAATGAAAATCAAACACATTCAAACAAAGCTTTTTCAATCAAATGAAATTCAAATGCATTCAAAATAGCGATTTGAATCAAGTGAAAGTCAAACAAAGCTTTTTGAATCAAATGATTGTCAAATCCATTCAAAGATGCTAATTGAATCATATGAAAGTCAAGCACATTCAAACAAATCTTTTTGAATCAACTGAAAGTCAAATGCAATTAAAAAAAAAAGTAATTAAATCAAGTGAAAGTCAATTACATTTAAACAAAGCTTTTTAAATCAAATGAAAGTTAAATGCATTCAAAAAAGCTAATTGAATCAAGTGAAAGTCTAGGTAATTCAAACAAAGCTTTTTGAATCAAATGACTGTCAAATGCGTTCAACGATGCTAATTGAATCAAATGAAAGTCAAACACATTCAAACAAAGATTTTTGAATCAAATGAAAGTCATATGCATTCAACAAAGCTAATTGAATCAAATGAAAGTCAATGGCATTCTATCAAACCTAATTGAATCAAACGAAAGTCAATGGTATTCTAACAAACCTAATTGAATCAAATGAAAGTCAACCACATTCAAACAAAGCTAATTGAATCAAATGAAAGTTAACCACATTCTAAACAAAGCTAATTTAAATAAAGTGAAATTCAAACACATTCAAACAAAGCTTTTTAAATCCAAAGAAAGTCAAATGAGTGCTAAAAAGCTAATTGAATCAAGTGAAAGTCAAACAAATTCAAACATAGCTTTTTGAATCAAATGATTGTCAAATGCATTCAACGATACTAATTGAATCATATGAAAGTCAAACACATTCAAACAAATCTTTTTGAATCAAATGAAAGTCAAATGCATTCAAAAGATCAAATTGAATCAATTAAAAGTCAACCACATTCAAACAAAGCTAATTAAATCCAATGGAAGGCAAACACATTCAAACAAAGCTATTTGAATCAAATGAAAGTCAAACACATTCAAAAAAGGTATTTAAATCAAGTGAAAGTCAAAATCATTCAAACAAAGCTATTTGAATCAAATTAAAGTCAAACACATTCAAACAAAGCTTTTTGAATTAAATGAAAGTCAAATGCATTAAACAAAGCTAATTGATTCAAATGAAAGTCAATCACATTCAAACAAAGCTAATTTAATCAAATGAAAATCAAACACATTCAAACAAAGCTTTTTCAATCAAATGAAATTCAAATGCATTCAAAATAGCGATTTGAATCAAGTGAAAGTCAAACAAAGCTTTTTGAATCAAATGATTGTCAAATCCATTCAAAGATGCTAATTGAATCATATGAAAGTCAAGCACATTCAAACAAATCTTTTTGAATCAACTGAAAGTCAAATGCAATTAAAAAAAAAGTAATTAAATCAAGTGAAAGTCAATTACATTTAAACAAAGCTTTTTAAATCAAATGAAAGTTAAATGCATTCAAAAAAGCTAATTGAATCAAGTGAAAGTCTAGGTAATTCAAACAAAGCTTTTTGAATCAAATGACTGTCAAATGCGTTCAACGATGCTAATTGAATCAAATGAAAGTCAAACACATTCAAACAAAGATTTTTGAATCAAATGAAAGTCATATGCATTCAACAAAGCTAATTGAATCAAATGAAAGTCAATGGCATTCTAACAAACCTAATTGAATCAAACGAAAGTCAATGGCATTCTAACAAACCTAATTGAATCAAATGAAAGTCAACCACATTCAAACAAAGCTAATTGAATCAAATGAAAGTTAACCACATTCAAACAAAGCTAATTTAAATCAAGTGAAATTCAAACACATTCAAACAAAGTATTTTGAATCCAAAGAAAGTCAAATGAGTTCAAAAAAGCTAATTGAATCAAGTGAAAGTCAAACAAATTCAAACATAGCTTTTTGAATCAAATGATTGTCAAATGCATTCAACGATACTAATGGAATCATATGAAAGTCAAACACATTCAAACAAATCTTTTTGAATCAAATGAAAGTCAAATGCATTCAAAAGATCAAATTGAATCAATTAAAAGTCAACCACATTCAAACAAAGCTAATTAAATCCAATGGAAGGCAAACACATTCAAACAAAGCTATTTGAATCAAATGAAAGTCAAACACATTCAAAAAAGGTATTTAAATCAAGTGAAAGTCAAAATCATTCAAACAAAGCTATTTGAATCAAATTAAAGTCAAACACATTCAAACAAACCTTTTTGAATTAAATGAAAGTCAAATGCATTAAACAAAGCTAATTGATTCAAATGAAAGTCAAGCACATTCAAACAATGCTAATTTAACCAAATAAAAATCAAACACATTCAAACAAAGCTTTTTCAATCAAATGAAATTCAAATGCATTTAAAATAGCGATTTGAATCAAGTGAAAGTCAAACAAAGCTTTTTGAATCAAATGATTGTCAAATCCATTCAACTATGCTAATTGAATCATATGAAAGTCAAGCACATTCAAACAAATCTTTTTGAATCAACTGAAAGTCAAATGCAATTAAAAAAAAGTAATTAAATCAAGTGAAAGTCAATTACATTTAAACAAAGCTTTTTAAATCAAATGAAAGTTAAATGCATTCAAAAAAGCTAATTGAATCAAGTGAAAGTCTAGGTAATTCAAACAAAGTTTTTTGAATCAAATGACTTTCAAATGCGTTCAACGATGCTAATTGATTCAAATGAAAGTCAAACACATTCAAACAAAGCTTTTTGAATCAAATGAAAGTCAAACACATTCAAGAAATGCTATTTGAATCAAATGAAAGTCAAACGCATTCAAAAAAGGTATTTAAATCAAGTGAAAGTCAAAAACATTCAAACAAAGCTATTTGAATCAGATTAAAGTCAAACACATTCAAACAAAGCTTTTTGAATTAAATGAAAGTCAAATGCATTAAACAAAGCTAATTGATTCAAATGAAAGTCAATCACATTCAAACAAAGCTAATTTAATCAAATGAAAATCAAACACATTCAAACAAAGCTTTTTCAATCAAATGAAATTCAAATGCATTCAAAATAGCGATTTGAATCAAGTGAAAGTCAAACAAAGCTTTTTGAATCAAATGATTGTCAAATCCATTCAAAGATGCTAATTGAATCATATGAAAGTCAAGCACATTCAAACAAATCTTTTTGAATCAACTGAAAGTCAAATGCAATTAAAAAAAAAGTAATTAAATCAAGTGAAAGTCAATTACATTTAAACAAAGCTTTTTAAATCAAATGAAAGTTAAATGCATTCAAAAAAGCTAATTGAATCAAGTGAAAGTCTAGGTAATTCAAACAAAGCTTTTTGAATCAAATGACTGTCAAATGCGTTCAACGATGCTAATTGAATCAAATGAAAGTCAAACACATTCAAACAAAGATTTTTGAATCAAATGAAAGTCATATGCATTCAACAAAGCTAATTGAATCAAATGAAAGTCAATGGCATTCTAACAAACCTAATTGAATCAAACGAAAGTCAATGGCATTCTAACAAACCTAATTGAATCAAATGAAAGTCAACCACATTCAAACAAAGCTAATTGAATCAAATGAAAGTTAACCACATTCAAACAAAGCTAATTTAAATCAAGTGAAATTCAAACACATTCAAACAAAGTATTTTGAATCCAAAGAAAGTCAAATGAGTTCAAAAAAGCTAATTGAATCAAGTGAAAGTCAAACAAATTCAAACATAGCTTTTTGAATCAAATGATTGTCAAATGCATTCAACGATACTAATTGAATCATATGAAAGTCAAACACATTCAAACAAATCTTTTTGAATCAAATGAAAGTCAAATGCATTCAAAAGATCAAATTGAATCAATTAAAAGTCAACCACATTCAAACAAAGCTAATTAAATCCAATGGAAGGCAAACACATTCAAACAAAGCTATTTGAATCAAATGAAAGTCAAACACATTCAAAAAAGGTATTTAAATCAAGTGAAAGTCAAAATCATTCAAACAAAGCTATTTGAATCAAATTAAAGTCAAACACATTCAAACAAACCTTTTTGAATTAAATGAAAGTCAAATGCATTAAACAAAGCTAATTGATTCAAATGAAAGTCAATCACATTCAAACAAAGCTAATTTAACCAAATAAAAATCAAACACATTCAAACAAAGCTTTTTCAATCAAATGAAATTCAAATGCATTCAAAATAGCGATTTGAATCAAGTGAAAGTCAAACAAAGCTTTTTGAATCAAATGATTGTCAAATCCATTCAACTATGCTAATTGAATCATATGAAAGTCAAGCACATTCAAACAAATCTTTTTGAATCAACTGAAAGTCAAATGCAATTAAAAAAAAGTAATTAAATCAAGTGAAAGTCAATTACATTTAAACAAAGCTTTTTAAATCAAATGAAAGTTAAATGCATTCAAAAAAGCTAATTGAATCAAGTGAAAGTCTAGGTAATTCAAACAAAGTTTTTTGAATCAAATGACTTTCAAATGCGTTCAACGATGCTAATTGAATCAAATGAAAGTCAAACATATTCAAACAAAGCTTTTGAACCAAATGAAAGTCAAACACATTCAAGAAATGCTATTTGAATCAAATGAAAGTCAAACGCATTCAAAAAAGGTATTTAAATCAAGTGAAAGTCAAAAACATTCAAACAAAGTTATTTGAATCATATTAAAGTCAAACACATTCAAACAAAGCTTTTTGAATTAAATGAAAGTCAAATGCATTAAACAAAGCTAATTGATTTAAATGAAAGTCAAGCACATTCAAACAAAGCTAATTTAACCAAATAAAAATCAAACACATTCAAACAAAGCTTTTTCAATCAAATGAAATTCAAATGCATTCAAAATAGCGATTTGAATCAAGTGAAAGTCAAACAAAGCTTTTTGAATCAAATGATTGTCAAATCCATTCAACTATGCTAATTGAATCATATGAAAGTCAAACACATTCAAACAAATCTTTTTGAGTAAACTGAAAGTCAAATGCAATTAAAAAAAAGTAATTAAATCAAGTGAAAGTCAATTACATTTAAACAAAGCTTTTTAAATCAAATGAAAGTTAAATGCATTCAAAAAAGCTAATTGAATCAAGTGAAAGTCTAGGTAATTTAAACAAAGTTTTTTGAATCAAATGACTTTCAAATGCGTTCAACGATGCTAATTGATTCAAATGAAAGTCAAACACATTCAAACAAAGCTTTTTGAATCAAATGAAAGTCAAACACATTCAAGAAATGCTATTTGAATCAAATGAAAATCAAACGCATTCAAAAAAGGTATTTAAATCAAGTGAAAGTCAAAAACATTCAAACAAAGCTATTTGAATCAGATTAAAGTCAAACACATTCAAACAAAGCTTTTTGAATTAAATGAAAGTTAAATGCATTCAAAAAAGCTAATTGAATCAAGTGAAAGTCTAGGTAATTCAAACAAAGATTTTTGAATCAAATGACTTTCAAATGCGTTCAACGATGCTAATTGATTCAAATGAAAGTCAAACACATTCAAACAAAGCTTTTTGAATCAAATGAAAGTCAAACACATTCAAGAAATGCTATTTGAATCAAATGAAAATCAAACGCATTCAAAAAAGGTATTTAAATCAAGTGAAAGTCAAAAACATTCAAACAAAGCTATTTGAATCAGATTAAAGTCAAACACATTCAAACAAAGCTTTTTGAATTAAATGAAAGTCAAATGCATTAAACAAAGCTAATTGATTCAAATGAAAGTCAATCACATTCAAACAAAGCTAATTTAATCAAATGAAAAATCAAACACATTCAAACAAAGCTTTTTCAATCAAATGAAATTCAAATGCATTCAAAATAGCGATTTGAATCAAGTGAAAGTCAAACAAAGCTTTTTGAATCAAATGATTGTCAAATCCATTCAAAGATGCTAATTGAATCATATGAAAGTCAAGCACATTCAAACAAATCTTTTTGAATCAACTGAAAGTCAAATGCAATTAAAAAAAAAGTAATTAAATCAAGTGAAAGTCAATTACATTTAAACAAAGCTTTTTAAATCAAATGAAAGTTAAATGCATTCAAAAAAGCTAATTGAATCAAGTGAAAGTCTAGGTAATTCAAACAAAGCTTTTTGAATCAAATGACTGTCAAATGCGTTCAACGATGCTAATTGAATCAAATGAAAGTTAAACACATTCAAACAAAGATTTTTGAATCAAATGAAAGTCATATGCATTCAACAAAGCTAATTGAATCAAATGAAAGTCAATGGCATTCTAACAAACCTAATTGAATCAAACGAAAGTCAATGGCATTCTAACAAACCTAATTGAATCAAATGAAAGTCAACCACATTCAAACAAAGCTAATTGAATCAAATGAAAGTTAACCACATTCAAACAAAGCTAATTTAAATCAAGTGAAATTCAAACACATTCAAACAAAGTATTTTGAATCCAAAGAAAGTCAAATGAGTTCAAAAAAGCTAATTGAATCAAGTGAAAGTCAAACAAATTCAAACATAGCTTTTTGAATCAAATGATTGTCAAATGCATTCAACGATACTAATTGAATCATATGAAAGTCAAACACATTCAAACAAATCTTTTTGAATCAAATGAAAGTCAAATGCATTCAAAAGATCAAATTGAATCAATTAAAAGTCAACCACATTCCAACAAAGCTAATTAAATCCAATGGAAGGCAAACACATTCAAACAAAGCTATTTGAATCAAATGAAAGTCAAACACATTCAAAAAAGGTATTTAAATCAAGTGAAAGTCAAAATCATTCAAACAAAGCTATTTGAATCAAATTAAAGTCAAACACATTCAAACAAACCTTTTTGAATTAAATGAAAGTCAAATGCATTAAACAAAGCTAATTGATTCAAATGAAAGTCAATCACATTCAAACAAAGCTAATTTAACCAAATAAAAATCAAACACATTCAAACAAAGCTTTTTCAATCAAATGAAATTCAAATGCATTCAAAATAGCGATTTGAATCAAGTGAAAGTCAAACAAAGCTTTTTGAATCAAATGATTGTCAAATCCATTCAACTATGCTAATTGAATCATATGAAAGTCAAGCACATTCAAACAAATCTTTTTGAATCAACTGAAAGTCAAATGCAATTAAAAAAAAGTAATTAAATCAAGTGAAAGTCAATTACATTTAAACAAAGCTTTTTAAATCAAATGAAAGTTAAATGCATTCAAAAAAGCTAATTGAATCAAGTGAAAGTCTAGGTAATTCAAACAAAGTTTTTTGAATCAAATGACTTTCAAATGCGTTCAACGATGCTAATTGAATCAAATGAAAGTCAAACATATTCAAACAAAGCTTTTGAACCAAATGAAAGTCAAACACATTCAAGAAATGCTATTTGAATCAAATGAAAGTCAAACGCATTCAAAAAAGGTATTTAAATCAAGTGAAAGTCAAAAACATTCAAACAAAGTTATTTGAATCATATTAAAGTCAAACACATTCAAACAAAGCTTTTTGAATTAAATGAAAGTCAAATGCATTAAACAAAGCTAATTGATTTAAATGAAAGTCAAGCACATTCAAACAAAGCTAATTTAACCAAATAAAAATCAAACACATTCAAACAAAGCTTTTTCAATCAAATGAAATTCAAATGCATTCAAAATAGCGATTTGAATCAAGTGAAAGTCAAACAAAGCTTTTTGAATCAAATGATTGTCAAATCCATTCAACTATGCTAATTGAATCATATGAAAGTCAAACACATTCAAACAAATCTTTTTGAGTAAACTGAAAGTCAAATGCAATTAAAAAAAAGTAATTAAATCAAGTGAAAGTCAATTACATTTAAACAAAGCTTTTTAAATCAAATGAAAGTTAAATGCATTCAAAAAAGCTAATTGAATCAAGTGAAAGTCTAGGTAATTTAAACAAAGTTTTTTGAATCAAATGACTTTCAAATGCGTTCAACGATGCTAATTGATTCAAATGAAAGTCAAACACATTCAAACAAAGCTTTTTGAATCAAATGAAAGTCAAACACATTCAAGAAATGCTATTTGAATCAAATGAAAATCAAACGCATTCAAAAAAGGTATTTAAATCAAGTGAAAGTCAAAAACATTCAAACAAAGCTATTTGAATCAGATTAAAGTCAAACACATTCAAACAAAGCTTTTTGAATTAAATGAAAGTCAAATGCATTAAACAAAGCTAATTGATTCAAATGAAAGTCAATCACATTCAAACAAAGCTAATTTAATCAAATGAAAATCAAACACATTCAAACAAAGCTTTTTCAATCAAATGATATTCAAATGCATTCAAAATAGCGATTTGAATCAAGTGAAAGTCAAACAAAGGTTTTTGAATCAAATGATTGTCAAATCCATTCAAAGATGCTAATTGAATCATATGAAAGTCAAGCACATTCAAACAAATCTTTTTGAATCAACTGAAAGTCAAATGCAATTAAAAAAAAAGTAATTAAATCAAGTGAAAGTCAATTACATTTAAACAAAGCTTTTTAAATCAAATGAAAGTTAAATGCATTCAAAAAAGCTAATTGAATCAAGTGAAAGTCTAGGTAATTCAAACAAAGCTTTTTGAATCAAATGACTGTCAAATGCGTTCAACGATGCTAATTGAATCAAATGAAAGTCAAACACATTCAAACAAAGATTTTTGAATCAAATGAAAGTCATATGCATTCAACAAAGCTAATTGAATCAAATGAAAGTCAATGGCATTCTAACAAACCTAATTGAATCAAACGAAAGTCAATGGCATTCTAACAAACCTAATTGAATCAAATGAAAGTCAACCACATTCAAACAAAGCTAATTGAATCAAATGAAAGTTAACCACATTCAAACAAAGCTAATTTAAATCAAGTGAAATTCAAACACATTCAAACAAAGTATTTTGAATCCAAAGAAAGTCAAATGAGTTCAAAAAAGCTAATTGAATCAAGTGAAAGTCAAACAAATTCAAACATAGCTTTTTGAATCAAATGATTGTCAAATGCATTCAACGATACTAATTGAATCATATGAAAGTCAAACACATTCAAACAAATCTTTTTGAATCAAATGAAAGTCAAATGCATTCAAAAGATCAAATTGAATCAATTAAAAGTCAACCACATTCCAACAAAGCTAATTAAATCCAATGGAAGGCAAACACATTCAAACAAAGCTATTTGAATCAAATGAAAGTCAAACACATTCAAAAAAGGTATTTAAATCAAGTGAAAGTCAAAATCATTCAAACAAAGCTATTTGAATCAAATTAAAGTCAAACACATTCAAACAAACCTTTTTGAATTAAATGAAAGTCAAATGCATTAAACAAAGCTAATTGATTCAAATGAAAGTCAATCACATTCAAACAAAGCTAATTTAACCAAATAAAAATCAAACACATTCAAACAACGCTTTTTCAATCAAATGAAATTCAAATGCATTCAAAATAGCGATTTGAATCAAGTGAAAGTCAAACAAAGCTTTTTGAATCAAATGATTGTCAAATCCATTCAACTATGCTAATTGAATCATATGAAAGTCAAGCACATTCAAACAAATCTTTTTGAATCAACTGAAAGTCAAATGCAATTAAAAAAAAGTAATTAAATCAAGTGAAAGTCAATTACATTTAAACAAAGCTTTTTAAATCAAATGAAAGTTAAATGCATTCGAAAAAGCTAATTGAATCAAGTGAAAGTCTAGGTAATTCAAACAAAGTTTTTTGAATCAAATGACTTTCAAATGCGTTCAACGATGCTAATTGAATCAAATGAAAGTCAAACACATTCAAACAAAGCTTTTTGAACCAAATGAAAGTCAAACACATTCAAGAAATGCTATTTGAATCAAATGAAAATCAAACGCATTCAAAAAAGGTATTTAAATCAAGTGAAAGTCAAAAACATTCAAACAAAGCTATTTGAATCAGATTAAAGTCAAACACATTCAAACAAAGCTTTTTGAATTAAATGAAAGTCAAATGCATTAAACAAAGCTAATTGATTCAAATGAAAGTCAATCACATTCAAACAAAGCTAATTTAACCAAATAAAAATCAAACACATTCAAACAAAGCTTTTTCAATCAAATGAAATTCAAATGCATTCAAAATAGCGATTTGAATCAAGTGAAAGTCAAACTAAGCTTTTTGAATCAAATGATTGTCAAATCCATTCAAAGATGCTAATTGAATCATATGAAAGTCAAGCACATTCAAACAAATCTTTTTGAATCAACTGAAAGTCAAATGCAATTAAAAAAAAAGTAATTAAATCAAGTGAAAGTCAATTACATTTAAACAAAGCTTTTTAAATCAAATGAAAGTTAAATGCATTCAAAAAAGCTAATTGAATCAAGTGAAAATCTAGGTAATTCAAACAAAGCTTTTTGAATCAAATGACTGTCATATGCGTTCAACGATGCTAATTGAATCAAATGAAAGTCAAACACATTCAAACAAAGCTTTTTGAACCAAATGAAAGTCAAACACATTCAAGAAATGCTATTTGAATCAAATAAAAGTCAAACGCATTCAAAAAAGGTATTTAAATCAAGTGAAAGTAAAAAACATTCAAACAAAGCTATTTGAATCAGATTAAAGTCAAACACATTCAAACAAACCTTTTTGAATTAAATGAAAGTCAAATGCATTAAACAAAGCTAATTGATTCAAATGAAAGTCAATCACATTCAAACAAAGCTAATTTAACCAAATAAAAATCAAACACATTCAAACAAAGCTTTTTCAATCAAATGAAATTCAAATGCATTCAAAATAGCGATTTGAATCAAGTGAAAGTCAAACAAAGCTTTTTGAATCAAATGATTGTCAAATCCATTCAACGATGCTAATTGAATCATATGAAAGTCAAGCACATTCAAACAAATCTTTTTGAATCAACTGAAAGTCAAATGCAATTAAAAAGAAAGTAATTAAATCAAGTGAAAGTCAATTACATTTAAACAAAGCTTTTTAAATCAAATGAAAGTTAAATGCATTCAAAAAAGCTAATTGAATCAAGTGAAAGTCTAGGTAATTCAAACAAAGCTTTTTGAATCAAATGACTGTCAAATGCGTTCAACGATGCTAATTGAATCAAATGAAAGTCAAACACATTCAAACAAAGATTTTTGAATCAAATGAAAGTCATATGCATTCAACAAAGCTAATTGAATCAAATGAAAGTCAATGGCATTCTAACAAACCTAATTGAATCAAACGAAAGTCAATGGCATTCTAACAAACCTAATTGAATCAAATGAAAGTCAACCACATTCAAACAAAGCTAATTGAATCAAATGAAAGTTAACCACATTCAAACAAAGCTAATTTAAATCAAGTGAAATTCAAACACATTCAAACAAAGTATTTTGAATCCAAAGAAAGTCAAATGAGTTCAAAAAAGCTAATTGAATCAAGTGAAAGTCAAACAAATTCAAACATAGCTTTTTGAATCAAATGATTGTCAAATGCATTCAACGATACTAATTGAATCATATGAAAGTCAAACACATTCAAACAAATCTTTTTGAATCAAATGAAAGTCAAATGCATTCAAAAGATCAAATTGAATCAATTAAAAGTCAACCACATTCCAACAAAGCTAATTAAATCCAATGGAAGGCAAACACATTCAAACAAAGCTATTTGAATCAAATGAAAGTCAAACACATTCAAAAAAGGTATTTAAATCAAGTGAAAGTCAAAATCATTCAAACAAAGCTATTTGAATCAAATTAAAGTCAAACACATTCAAACAAACCTTTTTAAATTAAATGAAAGTCAAATGCATTAAACAAAGCTAATTGATTCAAATGAAAGTCAATCACATTCAAACAAAGCTAATTTAACCAAATAAAAATCAAACACATTCAAACAAAGCTTTTTCAATCAAATGAAATTCAAATGCATTCAAAATAGCGATTTGAATCAAGTGAAAGTCAAACAAAGCTTTTTGAATCAAATGATTGTCAAATCCATTCAACTATGCTAATTGAATCATATGAAAGTCAAGCACATTCAAACAAATCTTTTTGAATCAACTGAAAGTCAAATGCAATTAAAAAAAAGTAATTAAATCAAGTGAAAGTCAATTACATTTAAACAAAGCTTTTTAAATAAAATGAAAGCTAAATGCATTCAAAAAAGCTAATTGAATCAAGTGAAAGTCTAGGTAATTCAAACAAAGTTTTTTGAATCAAATGACTTTCAAATGCGTTCAACGATGCTAATTGAATCAAATGAAAGTCAAACACATTCAAACAAAGCTTTTTGAACCAAATGAAAGTCAAACACATTCAAGAAATGCTATTTGAATCAAATGAAAGTCAAACGCATTCAAAAAAGGTATTTAAATCAAGTGAAACTAAAAAACATTCAAATAAAGCTATTTGAATCAGATTAATGTCAAACACATTCAAACAAAGCGTTTTGAATAAAATGAAAGTCAATTGCATTAAACAAAGCTAATTGATTCAAATGAAAGTCAATCACATTCAAACAAAGCTAATTTAATCAAATGAAAATCAAACACATTCAAACAAAGCTTTTTCAATCAAATGAAATTCAAATGCATTCAAAATAGCGATTTGAATCAAGTGAAAGTCAAACAAAGCTTTTTGAATCAAATGATTGTCAAATCCATTCAAAGATGCTAATTGAATCATATGAAAGTCAAGCACATTCAAACAAATCTTTTTGAATCAACTGAAAGTCAAATGCAATTAAAAAAAAGTAATTAAATCAAGTGAAAGTCAATTACATTTAAACAAAGCTTTTTAAATCAAATGAAAGTTAAATGCATTCAAAAATGCTAATTGAATCAAGTGAAAGTCTAGGTAATTCAAACAAAGTTTTTTGAATCAAATGACTTTCAAATGCGTTCAACGATGCTAATTGAATCAAATGAAAGTCAAACACATTCAAACAAAGCTTTTTGAACCAAATGAAAGTCAAACACATTCAAGAAATGCTATTTGAATCAAATGAAAGTCAAACGCATTCAAAAAAGGTATTTAAATCAAGTGAAAGTCAAAAACATTCAAACAAAGCTATTTGAATCAGATTAAAGTCAAACACATTCAAACAAAGCTTTTTGAATTAAATGAAAGTCAAATGCATTAAACAAAGCTAATTGATTCAAATGAAAGTCAATCACATTCAAACAAAGCTAATTTAACCAAATAAAAATCAAACACATTCAAACAAAGCTTTTTCAATCAAATGAAATTCAAATGCATTCAAAATAGCGATTTGAATCAAGTGAAAGTCAAACTAAAGCTTTTTGAATCAAATGATTGTCAAATCCATTCAAAGATGCTAATTGAATCATATGAAAGTCAAGCACATTCAAACAAATCTTTTTGAATCAACTGAAAGTCAAATGTAATTAAAAAAAAAGTAATTAAATCAAGTGAAAGTCAATTACATTTAAAAAAAGCTTTTTAAATCAAATGAAAGTTAAATGCATTCAAAAAAGCTAATTGAATCAAGTGAAAATCTAGGTAATTCAAACAAAGCTTTTTGAATCAAATGACTGTCATATGCGTTCAACGATGCTAATTGAATCAAATGAAAGTCAAACACATTTGAACCAAATGAAAGTCAAACACATTCAAGAAATGCTATTTGAATCAAATGAAAGTCAAACGCATTCAAAAAAGGTATTTAAATCAAGTGAAAGTAAAAAACATTCAAACAAAGCTATTTGAATCAGATTAAAGTCAAACACATTCAAACAAACCTTTTTGAATTAAATGAAAGTCAAATGCATTAAACAAAGCTAATTGATTCAAATGAAAGTCAATCACATTCAAACAAAGCTAATTTAACCAAATAAAAATCAAACACATTCAAACAAAGCTTTTTCAATCAAATGAAATTCAAATGCATTCAAAATAGCGATTTGAATCAAGTGAAAGTCAAACAAAGCTTTTTGAATCAAATGATTGTCAAATCCATTCAAAGATGCTAATTGAATCATATGAAAGTCAAGCACATTCAAACAAATCTTTTTGAATCAACTGAAAGTCAAATGCAATTAAAAAAAAAGTAATTAAATCAAGTGAAAGTCAATTACATTTAAACAAAGCTTTTTAAATCAAATGAAAGTTAAATGCATTCGAAAAAGCTAATTGAATCAAGTGAAAGTCTACGTAATTCAAACAAAGTTTTTTGAATCAAATGACTTTCAAATGCGTTCAACGATGCTAATTGAATCAAATGAAAGTCAAACACATTCAAACAAAGCTTTTTGAACCAAATGAAAGTCAAACACATTCAAGAAATGCTATTGAATCAAATGAAAGTCAAACGCATTCAAAAAAGGTATTTAAATCAAGTGAAAGTCAAAAACATTCAAACAAAGCTATTTGAATCAGATTAAAGTCAAACACATTCAAACAAAGCTTTTTGAATTAAATGAAAGTCAAATGCATTAAACAAAGCTAATTGATTCAAATGAAAGTCAATCACATTCAAACAAAGCTAATTTAACCAAATAAAAATCAAACACATTCAAACAAAGCTTTTTCAATCAAATGAAATTCAAATGCATTCAAAATAGCGATTTGAATCAAGTGAAAGTCAAACAAAGCTTTTTGAATCAAATGATTGTCAAATCCATTCAAAGATGCTAATTGAATCATATGAAAGTCAAGCACATTCAAACAAATCTTTTTGAATCAACTGAAAGTCAAATGTAATTAAAAAAAAAGTAATTAAATCAAGTGAAAGTCAATTACATTTAAAAAAAAGCTTTTTAAATCAAATGAAAGTTAAATGCATTCAAAAAAGCTAATTGAATCAAGTGAAAGTCTAGGTAATTCAAACAAAGCTTTTTTGAATCAAATGACTGTCATATGCGTTCAACGATGCTAATTGAATCAAATGAAAGTCAAACACATTCAAACAAAGCTTTTTGAAACAAATGAAAGTCAAACACATTCAAGAAATGCTATTTGAATCAAATGAAAGTCAAACGCATTCAAAAAAGGTATTTAAATCAAGTGAAAGTAAAAAACATTCAAACAAAGCTATTTGAATCAAATTAAAGTCAAACACATTCAAACAAACCTTTTTGAATTAAATGAAAGTCAAATGCATTAAACAAAGCTAATTGATTCAAATGAAAGTCAATCACATTCAAACAAAGCTAATTTAACCAAATAAAAATCAAAACACATTCAAACAAAGCTTTTTCAATCAAATGAAATTCAAATGCATTCAAAATAGCGATTTGAATCAAGTGAAAGTCAAACAAAGCTTTTTGAATCAAATGATTGTCAAATCCATTCAACGATGCTAATTGAATCATATGAAAGTCAAGCACATTCAAACAAATCTTTTTGAATCAACTGAAAGTCAAATGCAATTAAAAAAAAGTAATTAAATCAAGTGAAAGTCAATTACATTTAAAAAAGCTTTTTAAATCAAATGAAAGTTAAATGCATTCAAAAAAGCTAATTGAATCAAGTGAAAGTCTAGGTAATTCAAACAAAGCTTTTTGAATCAAATGACTGTCAAATGCGTTCAACGATGCTAATTGAATCAAATGAAAGTCAAACACATTCAAACAAAGCTTTTTGAACCAAATGAAAGTCAAACACATTCAAGAAATGCTATTTGAATCAAATGAAAGTCAAACGCATTCAAAAAAGGTATTTAAATCAAGTGAAAGTAAAAAACATTCAAACAAAGCTATTTGAATCAGATTAAAGTCAAACACATTCAAACAAACCTTTTTGAATTAAATGAAAGTCAAATGCATTAAACAAAGCTAATTGATTCAAATGAAAGTCAATCACATTCAAACAAAGCTAATTTAACCAAAGAAAAATCAAACACATTCAAACAAAGCTTTTCAATCAAATGAAATTCAAATGCATTCAAAATAGCGATTTGAATCAAGTGAAAGTTAAACAAAGCTTTTTGAATCAAATGATTGTCAAATCCATTCAACGATGCTAATTGAATCAAATGAAAGTCAAGCACATTCAAACAAATCTTTTTGAATCAACTGAAAGTCAAATGCAATTAAAAAAAAGTAATTAAATCAAGTGAAAGTCAATTACATTTAAACAAAGCTTTTAAATCAAATGAAAGTTAAATGCATTCAAAAAAAGCTAATTGAATCAAGTGAAAGTCTAGGTAATTCAAACAAAGTTTTTTGAATCAAATGACTTTCAAATGCGTTCAACGATGCTAATTGAATCAAATGAAAGTCAAACACATTCAAACAAAGCTTTTTGAACCAAATGAAAGTCAAACACATTCAAGAAATGCTATTTGAATCAAAATGAAAGTCAAACGCATTCAAAAAAGGTATTTAAATCAAGTGAAAGTCAAAAACATTCAAACAAAGCTATTTGAATCAAATTAAAGTCAAACACATTCAAACAAACCTTTTTGAATTAAATGAAAGTCAAATGCATTAAACAAAAGCTAATTGATTCAAATGAAAGTCAATCACATTCAAACAAAGCTAATTTAACCAAATAAAAATCAAACACATTCAAACAAAGCTTTTTCAATCAAATGAAATTCAAATGCATTCAAAATAGCGATTTGAATCAAGTGAAAGTCAAACAAAGCTTTTTGAATCAAATGATTGTCAAATCCATTCAACTATGCTAACTGAATCGTATGAAAGTCAAGCACATTCAAACAAATCTTTTTGAATCAACTGAAAGTCAAATGCAATTAAAAAAAAGTAATTAAATCAAGTGAAAGTCAATTACATTTAAACAAAGCTTTTTAAATCAAATGAAAGTTAAATGCATTCAAAAAAGCTAATTGAATCAAGTGAAAGTCTAGGTAATTCAAACAAAGTTTTTTGAATCAAATGACTTTCAAATGCGTTCAACGATGCTAATTGAATCAAATGAAGTCAAACACATTCAAACAAAGCTTTTTGAACCAAATGAAAGTCAAACACATTCAAGGAAATGCTATTTGAATCAAATGAAAGTCAAACGCATTCAAAAAAGGTATTTAAATCAAGTGAAAGTCAAAAACATTCAAACAAAGCTATTTGAATCAGATTAAAGTCAAACACATTCAAACAAAGCTTTTTGAATTAAATGAAAGTCAAATGCATTAAACAAAGCTAATTGATTCAAATGAAAGTCAATCACATTCAAACAAAGCTAATTTAATCAAATGAAAATCAAACACATTCAAACAAAGCTTTTTCAATCAAATGAAATTCAAATGCATTCAAAATAGCGATTTGAATCAAGTGAAAGTCAAACAAAGCTTTTTGAATCAAATGATTGTCAAATCCATTCAACGATGCTAATTGAATCATATGAAAGTCAAGCACATTCAAACAAATCTTTTTGAATCAACTGAAAGTCAAATGCAATTAAAAAAAAAGTAATTAAATCAAGTGAAAGTCAATTACATTTAAACAAAGCTTTTTAAATCAAATGAAAGTTAAATGCATTCAAAAAAGCTAATTGAATCAAGTGAAAGTCTAGGTAATTCAAACAAAGCTTTTTGAATCAAATGACTGTCAAATGCGTTCAACGATGCTAATTGAATCAAATGAAAGTCAAACACATTCAAACAAAGCTTTTTGAATCAAATGAAAGTCAATGCATTCAACAAAGCTAATTGAATCAAATGAAAGTCAAATTCTCAAAGTCGTAATTGAATCAAATGAAAGGCAATCAAATGAAAGAAGCTAATTTAAATCAAGTGAAATTCAAACACATTCAAACAAAGTTTTGAATCAAAGAAAGTCAAATGAGTTCAAAAAGCTAATTGAATCAAGTGAAAGTCAAACAAATTCAAACAAGCTTTTTGAATCAAATGATTGTCAAATGCATTCAACCTAATTGAATCATATGAAAGTCAAACACATTCAAACAAATCTTTTTGAATCAAATGAAAGTCAAATGCATTCAAAAGATCAAATTGAATCAAAAAAGAAGCTAATTAAATCCAATGGAAGGCAAACACATTCAAACAAAGCTATTTGAATCAAATGAAAGTCAACACATTCAAAAAAGGTATTTAAATCAAGTGAAAGTCAAAATCATTCAAACAAAGCTATTTGAATCAAATTAAAGTCAAACACATTCAAACAAATTTTGAATTAAATGAAAGTCAAATGCATTAAAAAAGCTAATTGATTCAAATGAAAGTCAATCACATTCAAACAAAGCTAATTTAACCAAATAAAAATCAAACACATTCAAACAAAGCTTTTTCAATCAAATGAAATTCAAATGCATTCAAAATAGCGATTTGAATCAAGTGAAAGTCAAACAAAGCTTTTTGAATCAAATGATTGTCAAATCCATTCAACGATGCTAATTGAATCATATGAAAGTCAAGCACATTCAAACAAATCTTTTTGAATCAACTGAAAGTCAAATGCAATTAAAAAAAAGTAATTAAATCAAGTGAAAGTCAATTACATTTAAACAAAGCTTTTTAAATCAAATGAAAGTTAAATGCATTCAAAAAAGCTAATTGAATCAAGTGAAAGTCTAGGTAATTCAAACAAAGTTTTTTGAATCAAATGACTTTCAAATGCGTTCAACGATGCTAATTGAATCAAATGAAAGTCAAACACATTCAAACAAAGCTTTTTGAACCAAATGAAAGTCAAACACATTCAAGAAATGCTATTTGAATCAAATGAAAGTCAAACACATTCAAAAAAGGTATTTAAATCAAGTGAAAGTCAAAACATTCAAACAAAGCTATTTGAATCAAATTAAAGTCAAACACATTCAAACAAAGCTTTTTGAATTAAATGAAAGTCAAATGCATTAAACAAAGCTAATTGATTCAAATGAAAGTCAATCACATTCAAACAAAGCTAATTTAACCAAAAAAAATCAAACACATTCAAACAAAGCTTTTTCAATCAAATGAAATTCAAATGCATTCAAAATAGCGATTTGAATCAAGTGAAAGTCAAACAAAGCTTTTTGAATCAAATGATTGTCAAATCCATTCAACGATGCTAATTGAATCATATGAAAGTCAAGCACATTCAAACAAATCTTTTTGAATCAACTGAAAGTCAAATGCAATTAAAAAAAAGTAATTAAATCAAGTGAAAGTCAATTACATTTAAACAAAGCTTTTTAAATCAAATGAAAGTTAAATGCATTCAAAAAAGCTAATTGAATCAAGTGAAAGTCTAGGTAATTCAAACAAAGTTTTTTGAATCAAATGACTTTCAAATGCGTTCAACGATGCTAATTGAATCAAATGAAAGTCAAACACATTCAAACAAAGCTTTTTGAACCAAATGAAAGTCAAACACATTCAAGAAATGCTATTTGAATCAAATGAAAGTCAAACGCATTCAAAAAAGGTATTTAAATCAAGTGAAAGTCAAAAACATTCAAACAAAGCTATTTGAATCAGATTAAAGTCAAACACATTCAAACAAAGCTTTTTGAATTAAATGAAAGTCAAATGCATTAAACAAAGCTAATTGATTCAAATGAAAGTCAATCACATTCAAACAAAGCTAATTTAACCAAATAAAATCAAACACATTCAAACAAAGCTTTTTCAATCAAATGAAATTCAAATGCATTCAAAATAGCGATTTGAATCAAGTGAAAGTCAAACAAAGCTTTTTGAATCAAATGATTGTCAAATCCATTCAACGATGCTAATTGAATCATATGAAAGTCAAGCACATTCAAACAAATCTTTTTGAATCAACTGAAAGTCAAATGCAATTAAAAAAAAGTAATTAAATCAAGTGAAAGTCAATTACATTTAAACAAAGCTTTTTAAATCAAATGAAAGTTAAATGCATTCAAAAAAGCTAATTGAATCAAGTGAAAGTCTAGGTAATTCAAACAAAGTTTTTTGAATCAAATGACTTTCAAATGCGTTCAACGATGCTAATTGAATCAAATGAAAGTCAAACACATTCAAACAAAGCTTTTTGAACCAAATGAAAGTCAAACACATTCAAGAAATGCTATTTGAATCAAATGAAAGTCAAACGCATTCAAAAAAGGTATTTAAATCAAGTGAAAGTCAAAAACATTCAAACAAAGCTATTTGAATCAGATTAAAGTCAAACACATTCAAACAAAGCTTTTTGAATTAAATGAAAGTCAAATGCATTAAACAAAGCTAATTGATTCAAATGAAAGTCAATCACATTCAAACAAAGCTAATTTAACCAAATAAAAATCAAACACATTCAAACAAAGCTTTTTCAATCAAATGAAATTCAAATGCATTCAAAATAGCGATTTGAATCAAGTGAAAGTCAAACAAAGCTTTTTGAATCAAATGATTGTCAAATCCATTCAACGATGCTAATTGAATCATATGAAAGTCAAGCACATTCAAACAAATCTTTTTGAATCAACTGAAAGTCAAATGCAATTAAAAAAAAGTAATTAAATCAAGTGAAAGTCAATTACATTTAAACAAAGCTTTTTAAATCAAATGAAAGTTAAATGCATTCAAAAAAGCTAATTGAATCAAGTGAAAGTCTAGGTAATTCAAACAAAGTTTTTTGAATCAAATGACTTTCAAATGCGTTCAACGATGCTAATTGAATCAAATGAAAGTCAAACACATTCAAACAAAGCTTTTTGAACCAAATGAAAGTCAAACACATTCAAGAAATGCTATTTGAATCAAATGAAAGTCAAACGCATTCAAAAAAGGTATTTAAATCAAGTGAAAGTCAAAAACATTCAAACAAAGCTATTTGAATCAGATTAAAGTCAAACACATTCAAACAAAGCTTTTTGAATTAAATGAAAGTCAAATGCATTAAACAAAGCTAATTGATTCAAATGAAAGTCAATCACATTCAAACAAAGCTAATTTAACCAAATGAAAATCAAACACATTCAAACAAAGCTTTTTCAATCAAATGAAATTCAAATGCATTCAAAATAGCGATTTGAATCAAGTGAAAGTCAAACAAAGCTTTTTGAATCAAATGATTGTCAAATCCATTCAACGATGCTAATTGAATCATATGAAAGTCAAGCACATTCAAACAAATCTTTTTGAATCAACTGAAAGTCAAATGCAATTAAAAAAAGTAATTAAATCAAGTGAAAGTCAATTACATTTAAACAAAGCTTTTAAATCAAATGAAAGTTAAATGCATTCAAAAAAGCTAATTGAATCAAGTGAAGTCTAGGTAATTCAAACAAAGTTTTTTGAATCAAATGACTTTCAAATGCGTTCAACGATGCTAATTGAATCAAATGAAAGTCAAACACATTCAAACAAAGCTTTTTGAACCAAATGAAAGTCAAACACATTCAAGAAATGCTATTTGAATCAAATGAAAGTCAAACGCATTCAAAAAAGGTATTTAAATCAAGTGAAAGTCAAAAACATTCAAACAAAGCTATTTGAATCAGATTAAAGTCAAACACATTCAAACAAAGCTTTTTGAATTAAATGAAAGTCAAATGCATTAAACAAAGCTAATTGATTCAAATGAAAGTCAATCACATTCAAACAAAGCTAATTTAATCAAATGAAAATCAAACACATTCAAACAAAGCTTTTTCAATCAAATGAAATTCAAATGCATTCAAAATAGCGATTTGAATCAAGTGAAAGTCAAACAAAGCTTTTTGAATCAAATGATTGTCAAATCCATTCAACGATGCTAATTGAATCATATGAAAGTCAAGCACATTCAAACAAATCTTTTTGAATCAACTGAAAGTCAAATGCAATTAAAAAAAAGTAATTAAATCAAGTGAAAGTCAATTACATTTAAACAAAGCTTTTTAAATCAAATGAAAGTTAAATGCATTCAAAAAAGCTAATTGAATCAAGTGAAAGTCTAGGTAATTCAAACAAAGTTTTTGAATCAAATGACTTCAAATGCGTTCAAC
>NW_018745140.1:0-11479 GCF_001683475.1 Chenopodium quinoa
AAGGTTTCGGGTTTTCTGATGTCCTGCGGGAGAGTTACAATTCCGAGACTGGAACCGGACGCCTGTACCTGCAAAATAACGGAGACTCCTGAGAGCTCCGCCTCCAACGGTCAAGTTAGTACCTGATTAAGGAGTAATCAATACAGAAATTAAAGTAATCAGATCTCTCTAGGTGAGAGTGCTTAGTGTTGGTAATCTGCGTTGTTAGCGAGATTAGCCGGTTGTTAATAAGTCTGTTCTTCTCTGCTTGATCTCTTAATTATTCGGTTCTGTGATTAATGAGGATTAATCGAGTATTTATAGCCTTGGGAAGCGTGCAACTCTCTAGGTTTAAGGTAAACCTAGGGCTGATCGGGCCTCTAGACTGAATTGGGCCTTGATGGCCGGTTGTCCCATTTGGCATGGGTGGACACGTGGCGTGTCTTAAGTGGTCCGTGGAGGACGTATCTGTGATTGACACGTGGCAGGCTCCTGTTGGCCTTCGTGAAGGACACGTGGCGGAACCTGGTTGGTCCACTTGTCAGACGGTGATTGGTGGATAAAAATCCCCTAATCATTTGCCCCTCACAGGTGGCACGCGACTGGTCACGTGTCGCCTGTGACAGGTGTCGCACGGTGACAGGCGACGGCCCGTTACAGGTGTCACCTTGCAGACGGCCGAGAGATTTTCCCGCCCAATTTTTGAATTTGGAAGCGACCCTTCGCCTTCTATAAAAGGAAGTGCTGACTTCGGTCATTTTCACATTTGAGAACTTTTGCGAGAACATTCGGACCCCTGAACTTGCTCTGACATTTCGGACTTTTTCTGCCTACCGCCTGTTCTGACAAGCCGACTGACCCGAACTTCCAGGACTTCATCAACCGTCACCCGTTCAGGTAACTCAGTTCTCTTACTCTTAATTTTCTTTTTATTTTTTGAAATGGCACCATGGAAGCACACGACACGCCCTAAGTTAGTGATCAGCCGGTCACCGGGGACGGCTGAATCTAGGACTAGGAGTGCCGCCTGCCCTTTTCTGGACCCATCTTTGCCCTTTATACAAAGTCCGACTGAATCTGTGTCTATGCAGAACGTGATGGCCAGAACAAAAAAGACTGCTATGATATCAAACTCAGACGGCTCCTCCCAAAGGGTGCTCCTTAGTGAAACATCTGACCAGGCGCCAGATGTAGAACGAGGCGACTGTCAAGCTGACAGTTCTGAGAGAGGGACCAAGGTGTTCCCTTCCCATCTAACCGTGGACATGTCTAATTTTCCTTCTGCTCCTTCTAAGGGAGAGGAGGCGGGCCCCTCTAGGAGAGGGGAGGAGTCGTCCTCTTCGGACTCGTCAGGGGACGAGTCCGAATCCAGCTCTTCTGACCATAGTTCTTCTGGCTCAGAAGAAAAACATAGCCGCCTACAAGAGGCGAGAAGTTCATGCAGTGGAGAAGGGGGATAATTGGGCAGAGCCGTCCGCCTCTTACAGAGAGGAAAACGCCCCCTACTACTGCAGGGTGCCCCGGGCCGGATTGCAACCATGCGAGACAACGTGGCGAGCTTTATTGCTAACCACAAAATGGGCCCGGAGTATTTACTGTTTGTGCCGGATCCAGAAGATACTGTCGTCTGGCCGGCTGGTACCAGCTATGGTGACGGCTGCTTTGGCTGCTATGTGGCGGCCATCAAAGCTGGACTGCGCTTCCCATTACATCCGGCTGTTCAGCGGATTTTAGATGGGTATGATCTGGGGTTATGGCAGTTAGCCCCCCAACTCTTGGGTTAAACGTACTCGGCTATGTGGCCGGGTGCGAACTGAACGGGGGTGGAGCCAAGTTTTGAGGCCTTCGCCCACATGAACTATCTCAGCCGGACCCCTAAGTCGGGAGGTACCGGCTGGTATCAATTAACAAGCCATAGGGGTTACCTCATGACGAGAGGTAAGGCAAACAAATGGAAGGATTGGCGGAACACCTTCCTTATTATCGAGAGTTCAGACACGGAAGCTGAACAAACGTTTTAACAAGTGGAACAGGGATCCGCCTCTTCTCGACAGGCGGCCGCAGCATGCCGCCTGTTCCCCCAAAGGCTAAAAAAATAGATCCTAGACAAAGGACTCTTCAAAGTAGAGACTAGGGTGAACTCTACTTCAGGGTACGAGAGCAAGTACCCCTAAACTGCGTCCCGAGCTTCAAGTGGCTCTATGACGAGTACTTCTTGGCCGCCTGTGGCCTCGGCAGTCGGTGCTCTAGAGGTAGCCGGTCTGACGAATACTCTGTTTTTTCACGCCTTGTTTACTTGGGATTTTTACTAACTTTGCTGTTTATTTCTTTCAGCCGACGCCATGAGTAAAATAACAGCATCTAAGACTGCGGCGGCCATGCTGCGGGTCTCGCTAATGAAGCAGTCGTATGCCGACTCCCCAGCAAGGAGGCACCCTTGGTAAGCTTTGAAAACTCTTTCTCCTTTTAGTTGTATTATGCATATACTAACTCTTTTTTGTTTTCAGTCTGGCACTCCAAGGGCTTCTTCCTCGCAACAGCCGGACCCCAAGGCCCGGAGGACGACTGTTGCAAGCTCTCCTGGGTCTTTCCAGGAAAACAGTGGCGGCTGAGAAGCAGCCGGCCATTCTTCAAAAACCCAGGCGGGGCCGCCTAGATGTATGGACATTTGCTTGTAAAAAACTCACCCTTGCTTCCTTCTTGATTAGGTCTAACTTGTTTTTTCCTTTCGCTTAATGCAGCCGGCCCCCAGGGTCTAGACTTGGTTGAGGTAGCCAAGTCTATGGTTAAAGTAGTTCCTCCATCTGACAGGGAGGCGGTCAAGGGTGCCGGCACCCTTGACCTTGATGGAATTTCAGGGGTCCTAGCTGAGGTATACTTAGCACCTTTTTGAGCTTTTGAGTTCCAGGACGCCTGTTAACTCTTTTGATTGGAAACTGACGCCTGTTTTTCTTTGTACTTAGGCCCTGCTCCGAGTCAACAGCCTTCGCAAGCCGATTGATCGAAAAAAACAAAGAGGTAAAGGCCGCAAAGGCTATGGCCGCCTCCAGCTGTGATAAGGCAATGTTTCAAATTGCCAAAATGAAGTACCTGACCCTTGATCTTCTTTATTATCAGGCGCAGGCGACCGCCGCTGTTCGGGCTCAGCTAGAGACGGCCCAAAAGAAGGTTGACGAGCTGGAGGGGACCGTCACAACCTTAAAGCCGAGCTGAAACCCTTCGCCAAAAAATGCACTCTTACGAAGCCATGGAGAAATCTTTGGCTAACGTAAAAGAACGCCTGGTGAACCAGGAGAAGAGTCTTACCCAAGAGCTCTCGGACAAGGCCGAGCAAGAGAAACAAGAGCTCGTCCGGGAGATGGTGGAAGACTCCGCCCAAATCCAACGCATGACCTGGGAACGACTGTTCCCCAGTGCCGACTTTGCCTCATGGGAAAGAACGTACCGCCAGTGTTCGGAAATATATAATCAACAGATCCTGGCGGCTGCTGAAGAAGAGGCGTTGGACGTTGCGTTGGAGGAGGAAGAGCCGGTTGTGGCGCTTGTGCCACTTGGGGTAAGGCATCAAAAGATTGATGCAGCTAAAGGCCGAGTCCAGCAAGAAGAGTGCTGACCAGGCGGCTGCTGCTGATACTGAACTGCCCCTTCTTAAGCTTTAAGTATTTTTTTTTCTTTTCACGGCCTGCGTGCCGTTTGCTTTGTAATTACCCGGCCAGGGGGCCGGGGTTTTGAATATTCTGCTGGTCTTTTATGGCCGGCTCATTTTAATCAAATATTTTTGTTTTTGTTCAAATTTGTCTAAGTATTTGAAATTTGCTCACTAGACCGACTGTTGTGTATGGCCGAACGTTAAGACAGGTACAAATATAAGTATGCCGCCTATGCCCCTGGACGACTGGTTGTCTGTTTCCAGGATAGATGATCAGTCGGCCATTTAATCAATCGGTAATCGAACTCTTTATTTAATTTGACCAAGTAAATAGAATTACCTAGCAGCCAAGGAATTAAGTAGGAAAACAAGCGGCGGGTACCGGTTGTTTCCCTTTATTGCCAATGTTGGCTTTAATTTGTTATTTGTTAACCTAGCAAGAGTATTGGTTGAGAGCCTTTGTTTATTAAAAACAAGTGGACGACTCATACCTTTTAGGCTCCATACTAAGTTTGAGTGACTATTAAGTGAACATAGGAGTTACTTAGTCTTTGTCACAATCTTGATTGAGTAGTAGAGGTATCAGGCGGCGTAGGCCGGCTAGACCCCTTGATTCACCAATGTTTGTTGGCTATTAACTCAATAGGTTATCCAGTAGGAATAGGGTTCGAGTGCCCTTGTTTGTTTAAAACAGGCGGACGACTCAAACCTTTTAGGTTCCATACCAAATTTGAAGGAGTGACTATGAGTTAACTTTGGAGTTACTCAGTCGCCGTCACTTTTGTTTGAGAAGTAGAGGTACCAGGCGGCGTAGGCCGGCTAGACCCTTGATTCGCCAATGTTTGTTGGCTATTAACTCAATAGGTACCCCTGCATTTATCCCAAGTAATACAGGCGGTTTATCTGACTCAGATGTCAACTGCTACCATTGGTTTGGTTAGTGATAGAGTTATCTTTGTCTCAAAAACGGCTACGTGGTTGCCCTTGGGGACAGTCGTATAGGTGCCGTGTAATTAGTTTATAGAACAATGTTCCACCCAAAAGGGAGCTGCTCTCTGCGACGAATTTCATCCGGAGGGATGCCGTCGGACGCCTGCTATGATGTTGGGACAGGTCGAATTAGTTTTGTAGTTTTGATCAGGTGGCTTGGCGCCTGGTCCTGATCATTCGGCCAGTGGCCTTGGTAAGTTCTTGGTGAACGTAGGTGCTAAGTAAAAGAAGGGTAGCCGCCTGTTAGTTACAGGATCGGCCAGGCCCTAATCTTTTTAGCTAAGTATGGTGAGTAAAATACTCGATGGAGAGTAGCCGACTGTAAAGGAACAGACGGCATGCCCCTCTAAAGATAAGAGTGAAAAACTCAATGGAGAGTAGCCGACTGTAAAGGTACAGATGGCATGCCCCTCGTAATACAAAATTGAATAGTAAGTGCAAACTTTATTAAGTAGCTCTTTACTTTACATCATTCAAGAAAAAATATTTTTTAAGGTTATCTATATTCCAGGTTCGAGGCAACGGTTGTCCGTCTGGTGTTTCCAGACGGTAGGTACCGTCCCTGACTTCCGCATAGATTCGGTAGGGTCCTTCCCAGTTGGGAGTTAGTTTGCCAGACTCATTAGCCCTACCGACTGCTTCCATCTTTCTAAGTACAAAGTCCCCTACTTTGAGTGGACGCCTGTGTACTTTTTTGTTGTATGATCTAGTCATTCTCAGGCGATAGATCTCATGGCGCAAAACAGCATTGCCCCTCTTTTCAGGAAGTGAGTCTAATGCCAGGCGCATAGCTTCCCAGTTTGCCTCTTCGTCATATAGCATTACTCGAAGAGTCGGCTCGTAGTGTTCTATTGGAAGAACAGCTTCTGCACCATAAGTTAGGAGGAAGGGAGTTTCTCCAGTCGCCCCTTTTTCAGTCGTCCTAATGGCCCAAAGAACATGTGGTAGTTCATCTGCCCATAGGCCGCCTGCTCGTTCAATCTTTTTCTTGAGGCCGTCTGAGATGATTTTATTAAAGGCTTCTACCTGGCCGTTTGCTTGTGGACGGCCGACAGATGCAAAGTAATGTGCAATTCCTTGGTCTCCCAACCAGCTTTTGAGAACAGGCGTCTCAAATTGGGGACCATTATCAAAAACCATAGACATGGGAACCCCGAACCGAGTGATGACGTTTTTCCAAATGAATGAAATTACATCTTTCGTCTTGATTCCCTTTACAGCCTCCGCCTCTACCCATTTAGTGAAGTAGTCAACGGCAACAAGTATATACCTTCTGCCGCCTGTAGCAGGCGTATATGGCCCCAGAATGTCCATGCCCACTTAGCAAACGGTAGTGGGCTGTGAATGGTAGTGAGGTCAGTAGCCGGACGGTGAATTAGTTTGCCAAACCTTTGGCACTTGTCACATTTTTTCACCATCTCCATTGCATCTGCTTCCAAAGTAGGCCAAAAGTAGCCCTGCCGCCTTGCCCTTTGAGCAAGCATCCTACCACCTATATGGGAAGCACAGAAACCAGAGTGAAGATCATCTAGTATCTCTCGTCCCTTTTCAGGAGTAACACACTTTAAGAAGGGTTGAAGGTGCCCCTCTTGTGAAGTTCTCCTTGTATCATTTCAAAACAGGAGGCTCGTTTTTCAATGCTGCCGGCCTGTTGAGGATCATCCGGCAGTGTACGTTTGTTAGATATGCCCTGATTGAATCCATCCAGGTTGAGCTTCTGTCTAGAATTCCAATAGGATTTTCCTCGATGCTTCTCTTCTCCATTACTTCCCAAAACACAGTTCGAGGAGTATCGGAGGAGGCGGATGATGCTAATTTCGAAAGTGCATCTGCCTGGTTGTTTTCGATCTCGGCACTTGGATCAGATGGAAATCCTCAAGGGAGCCGACTGCTTGTCGGACCGCCTGTAAAATACTTGATCATGGCCGGATGTGTTGCTTCGTATTCGCCATTGTACTGACTCACTATCAGTTGTGAATCAGAACAGGCGTCTATTTTCCTTGCTCCGGCCGCCTTACACATGCGGATCCCGGCTAGTAAAGCTTCATATTCTGCCTCATTGTTTGAAGCCTGGAAACTGAAGCGTAGAGCATACTCGAACCTGTCGCCCTCTGGAGATTGACATACGACGCCTGCTCCACAACCGTTTGAAGTAGAGCTTCCGTCCACATATACCTTCCAGACTTGGTCTGGAACTTGAGAGTCTGGAGACGAGTCATCTCTACAATAAAGTCAGCAAAGGCTTGCCCCTTCACTGCTTTTCTAGCTCGAAAGTAACTTCGAGACTCTGCATTTCTATGGCCCATTTGATCATTCGTCCGGAGGACTCCATGGTGGTAAGGGGCCGCTTGATCGGTTGGTCGGTATACACGACGACTGCATGTGCCAGAAAGTAGGGCTTCAATTTTTTAACAGCCATGAAGTGTGCAAGACCAAATTTCTCACTAGGGGATACCTCAACTCAGCATTTTTCAGTACGTGACTGACAAAGTAGACCGGAAGTTGACAGTCGTCCCTTTCAGCAAGGAGCACCGCGCTTAACGCATGATCAGAGACGGCCAGGTACATGTAGAGATTTTCTTTGGGCAAAGGGCTGACCAGCCTCGGCAAGGAATGCAAGTGAACCTTTAATTTCTGGAAGGCGGCCTCAGCATCCGGCCCCCATTCAAACCTTGCCTTCTTCTTAATTGCCTGGAAAAAAGTATAGGCATTTGTCGCCTGATCGGCTTAGGAATCTTCCCAAGGCCGCCAGACAACCTGTTAACTTCTGAACCTCTCGGACAGTACGAGGCGACTGCATGTCAATGACCGCCTGTACCTTCTCAGGGTTCGCCTCTATTCCTCTCTGGTTGATAAGGAATCCGAGAAATTTCCCAGACTCAACTCCAAATACACATTTCTTGGGATTGAGCATGACATGGTGCCGCCTGAGTGTGGCGAAAGTTTCTCGGAGGTCCGTCAGATGATCTTTCTGAAGTTTAGTCTTGACAATCATATCATCAATGTATGCCTCGACGTTTCTCTCCCAATCTGATCAAAGAACACTGTGTTTATCATTCGTTGGAAGGTAGCCGGGGCATTCTTAAGACCAAACGGCATGACCGTGTAACAGTATAATCCCTGATCAGTGACGAAGGCCGTCTTCTCCTGATCTTTCTTCCATAAAGGAATTTGATGAAAACCAGAATAGGCGTCCATAAAACTCATCAAGGCATGGCCGGCTGTTGAGTCGACCAGGTTATCAATTTTAGGCAAGAGGGTAACTGTCTTTGGGGCAACGCCTTGTTTAAGTCTGTGTAGTCTACACACATTCGCCAAGGTGCCATTCGGCTTTTTAACAAGCAACCACATTTGCAACCCAATCTGGGAAGTAACATTGCCGAATGAACCCTGCATCAAGTAATTTTTTGACTTCGGCGGCTGCCGCCTGACTCTTTCTTCACCATGGTTCCGCTTCTTTTGTCGTACCGGCTTCTTTTTCGGATCCACAGCGAGTTTGTGTACTGCCAGATCAGGACTAATGCCTGGCATTTCATGGACTTCAAATGCAAAGATGTCCTTGTATTCTTTCAACAGGTTGTGAAAGTCGTCACCAAGGTTTCTCAGAGCAGTCGTCCTACTTTGACTGTTCGGTCAGGATGAGAGTCGTCTAATATCAGGTCCGCATGCTCACCAGCCGGCTGAGGGCGGAACTCATCCGGCCGGTCCTCTGCCAATGATTGCTATTTTCTTGCCTTTCTGGCGGACTCTGTCTGGGACGCCTTTCTTTTTCTGTCGCCTGTTTCTTGAACAGGCGCACTTTCCTTGAATTGTCAAGGTCTGTTTTTTCTCCACTTGACCCAGTGGCCATAGCAGTGGGCTTGACATCCGAGAGATAGCACTCTCGGCCATCCTCTGATCTCCCTTAGGGAGCCGACTGTTCCATTGTCCCTTTCAAACTTAAGCAGCATAAGTGACGGGATTATAACAGCCTTGGAATTATTCAGGGTTGGTCGACCCAAAATCATGTTGTAGGCCGAGAGTTCCTCTACCACTAGGAACCGGACTACCATGTGTCGTCCTTCCCCTTTTTCGCCCAGGCGGACGGGTAGATCTACTCGTCCCAGTGGGTGGACGACTCCTCCTCCAAAACCTATTAAAGGGTGGGAGGCCGGATGTATGCAGTCCGTCTGATATTTCAGTTTTGACAGACATTTGCTGCTGATGAGATCTGAAGAGCTCCCGGTATCTATGAGGATTCGACCAACTCTCTGGTTGGCCACTTTACATTCAATAACGAGAGGGTCGTCATGCGGCCCCTTATTCCTCCTAGATCCTCTTCAGTGATGACAATCTCAGGAAATGTATATTTAGACGGCCGTTCTTGGTGAACGGAATTTACATCTAACCGCCTTATATTTATCTTTGTTGCCCCTAATAGTGGGGCCGCCTCCTGAGAAAGCCGCCTGCAATGGTGTAGACGACTGCATCATCTGTATCGGAACTGTCGGCCTGTTGATTCTTTTTGGCCGACTGCTTTTTTGAGGAAGTATTCCCCGTAGATTTCTTGACATAAGTGTCAAGATCACCTTGATCAGCCAAGCGGTCTAGGTACCGCATGAGACTGATGCAGTCATTGGTGTGATGACCAATGTCATCATGATAAGCACAGATTTTGTCTTGGTTCCGGTGCTCGCAGAACCCTTCATGGGGAGCGGCTTCTCAATTGAGAGCCGTCCCTTTATTTCTTTTAGGATAAACTGGTTATCCTTGTTAAACACATACTTTGGGGAGTATGGTTTGAATTCTTTTTTCTTTTTCTGGGCCGGCTGTTTAGAGGAATCAGCCGCCCAGACCCTTTTCTTTTTTCATCTTTGTTGGACGACTGTTTCTGTCGTCCCTTCTCTATTGTCGAACCTCTTCCCGTCCGACTGTTTCATCGTACACAGATCAGTCGCCTGTATATAGGCTTCTGCTTCAATCAAGGCCTCTTGAAGAGTCGCCACCCTTTTTCGAACTAAATCAAATTTGAAGGTAGACCCGTCTTTGAGACCTCTAAAAAAGTCAGTATAAGCTACCTCATCCGGTAACCCTTGAATCTGTATTCTCATCAGGTTGAACCGCCTGATGTAGGAACGAAGCCCTCCTTTTCACCCTGCTGAATTGTTCCCAAATCAAGGGTCGTTTTCTTCGCAGGGATGTTCATAGCGAAGTTGGAGGCAAATAAGTAAGCAAGTGTCCTGAAGCTGTTTACACAACCAGTCGGCAGGTTGCCGAACCATTGCTGTGCAATTCCCTTGAGAGTCGCTGGGAAACACTTGCACCAAGTGGGATCATCCAACCCTTGAAGGTACATCAGGTTGGTGAATGCCATCAGATGGTCTTCTGGGTTAGTAGTGCCGTCATAGGCGCCTACTAGAATATTTTTTACTTTGGCCGGCTGAGCGGCTTCAGTAATTTCCTTGGAGAAGGCCGACGGCTGTTCACCAAGTCTAAGCAGCCGTAGCTGCCAGTCCATAGGTTGGACGTTTTTTGCTGCAGGTCCACCAAATGGAGGTGGCTGCATAAAATACTGTTGTTGCGGCACAAATGGTAAGTTTGGTACCGCCTGGGCACTATGAAAGCCGGACTGACGGGAGGTGCCGCCTGACTGACTCTCATGGTACGACTGAGTTGGCCTCATCGAGGCATTTCGCAAACTGTCCTGAAAATTTGAAGTAGAAGCCGACTCTGATAATCGGTCACTCTTCTTCTGCTCTAGCAGGTGCCGAGCATCTGTGAACGTTTGCTTTGACCCGTCCGCTGAATATGACGAACCGGTTTCTATTTCCCGTAGGATAACGAGTTTTGTGAAATCAAGAGCAGACGGCTCCCGCTTCTTGTATTTGGGATGGGGAGTCGCCTCTCGCCTTGAACTGGCTTCCTCTTCAGTGAAGTGGAAGGTTTCTTGGCCGACTGCTCTTTGACTGAAGCAGGCGGTTTTTTGTTGATCAACTCTTGGATCTCTCCCTTGAAATCCCTCATGAAGGTCATGAGTTCGTTCCTTGTGATGGGAGCAGACCCATCAGTCGGCTGTTGCCGAGCAAGCGGTGCGCCTGCTGGCTCGCTTCCTGTTCGAAGATACTCCCGTTCCCTCATTTCGGTATGACGGGTACGTCGGGCCCTTAGGGTCCCGTCTGGAGCTGTATGAGTTTCAACTTCAAATTCACTTTCGGTATCATGGTCCGACTGAACTTGAGGGTCGTCTAGGGGACGCCTCTCTTCTGGAGTCGGTACAGACTTGGATGCCATCTCTGAAGTACTCTCCCCACAGACGGCGCCAAATGTTTCGGGGTTTTCTGATGTCCTGCGGGAGAGTTACAATTCCGAGACTGGAACCGGACGCCTGTACCTGCAAAATAACGGAGACTCCTGAGAGCTCCGCCTCCAACGGTCAAGTTAGTACCTGATTAAGGAGTAATCAATACAGAAATTAAAGTAATCAGATCTCTCTAGGTGAGAGTGCTTAGTGTTGGTAATCTGCGTTGTTAGCGAGATTAGCCGGTTGTTAATAAGTCTGTTCTTCTCTGCTTGATCTCTTAATTATTCGGTTCTGTGATTAATGAGGATTAATCGAGTATTTATAGCCTTGGGAAGCGTGCAACTCTCTAGGTTTAAGGTAAACCTAGGGCTGATCGGGCCTCTAGACTGAATGGGCCTTGATGGCCGTTGTCCCATTTGGCATGGGTGGACACGTGGCGTGTCTTAAGTGGTCCGTGGAGGACGTATCTGTGATTGACACGTGGCAGGCTCCTGTTGGCCTTCGTGAAGGACACGTGGCGGAACCTGGTTGGTCCACTTGTCAGACGGTGATTGGTGGATAAAAATCCCCTAATCACATGG
>NW_018745141.1:0-26650 GCF_001683475.1 Chenopodium quinoa
GTTAGGTGGATTAGTTCAAGCGATTTGAAAGAAAATAAAATCAAAGAGGTTAGAAACCGGGTTGCCTCCCGTAAGCGCTTCTTTAACGTCACTAGCTTGACGTACTTCACACGGAATCATGGTGATTTGGAAACATCAATGAGAGATAAATTTTCTGGCTTCTCAATTAGCTGACCCTCATAGTATGGCTTGAGACGCTGCCCATTCACTTTGAATGGAGGGTACTTGTCATTGAAAATCTCAACCGAGCCATAAGGAAAGGTTTTGGACACTTGAAATGGACCGCTCCATCTAGATCTCAATTTCCCGGGGAAGAGCTTGAGTCTTGAATTGTAGAGCAGGACCTTTTGTCCTTCCACAAATTCCTTCTTGGAAATTCGAGCATCGTGCCATGCCTTGGTTCTTGCTTTGTAGAGGCTTGCACTGTCATATGCATTCATTCTCAGCTCTTCCAACTCATGAAGCTCTAGAAGCCTTTGCTCACCCGCACTGTGGAGATCAAAGTTGATTTGCTTGATTGCCCAATGCGTTCGGTGCTCCATCTCTACGGGTAAATGGCAATTCTTCCCATAAACAAGCTTATAGGGGGTAGTCCCTATAGGAGTCTTGAAGGCGGTCCTATATGCCCACAATGAATCAATGAGCTTACTGGACCAATCCTTCCTTGTTCTAGCAACAGTCTTCTCTAAGATGACTTTTAACTCCCTATTTGTGACCTCCGCTTGACCACTTGTTTGGGGGTGGTAAGCAAGGCCTCGCTTGTGAGATACACCGTACTTTGAAAGAAGCTTGTTGAATGCATGGTGCTTGAAGTGTGAGCCTCCATCACTTATGATTGCCTTAGGAACACCGAATCTTGGGAAGATGACTTTCTTGAACAAATTGATGACCACCCTTGAGTCGTTGGTGGGAGATGCCACGGCTTCCGCCCATTTGGAGACATAATCAACGGCAACTAGAATGTGCCGGTTTCCTTGGGATGAGATGAAAGGGCCCATGAAGTCAATTATCCAAACATCAAAGATTTCAAGTTCAAGAATAGGATTTTGGGGCATCTCATCGCGCCGTGATATGTTCCCTGTCCTTTGGCACCTATCACAAGTCTTAACAAATTGCCAAGCATCTTTGAATAGAGACGGCCAAAAGAGCATACATTGCAAAACCTTGGAAGCGGTCTTTTGAGCACTCATATGACCACCACAAGGGGATGAGTGGCACATTGAGAGCACATCTTGGAATTCTTCATTAGGAACACATCTTCTCAAGAGTCCATCCACCCCTCTCTTCAACAACATGGGGTCATCCCATATATACTTCTTTGCTTCATGCTTGAGCTTTCTATGTTGTTGAGGAGTGAAATCCGGAGGTATGGCACTACAAGCCAAGTAGTTCACAATATCCGCATACCAAGGCTCCGATTTTGCCTCAAGAGCATATAAGACATCATCCATTAGGGCATCTTCAATTGGCAAATCGTCTTCATGTATTCTTGCAGCTCCTAACCTAGAGAGGTGGTCCGCCACCACGTTCTCGGCTCCCTTCTTATCTCTCATTTCGTAATCAAAATCTTGAAGGACCAACACCCATCTCAACAACCTCGGTTTGGCCTCCTTCTTACTTATCAAATATTTGAGAGCCGAGTGATCGGTATACACTATTGTCCTAGAACCAATGAGGTAGGTTCTAAACTTCTCAAATGAGTGGATAACCGCCAAAAACTCTTTTTCGGTAGTTGTATAATTTCGTTGGGCATCATTGAGAGTCTTGGACAAATAGTATATAACGTGAAGTTTCCCATCCTTTCTTTGTCCCAGAACCGATCCAATGGCCCCGTCGCTTGCATCGCACATTAGCTCGAATGGTAGAGACCAATCCGGTCCTCGGACTACGGGGGCGGTGCAAAGGGCCTTTTTTCAACCTGCAAAATGACTCATGACAAGCTTCATCAAATACAAATTCTTTATCCTGTTGCAAGAGAGATGTGAGAGGCTTAGCAATCAAAGAGAAATCTTTGATGAAGCGGCGGTAAAAGCCGGCATGACCAAGGAAGGACCTCACTTCTCTCACATTTGTGGGAGGAGGAAGCTTCTTGATCACATCAACCTTCGCACCATCGACTTCGATGCCCGCTTGGGAGATTTTATGGCCAAGAACAATGCCGTTTTCCACCATGAAGTGGCATTTCTCCCAATTGAGCACCAAGTTGGCACTCTCACACCTTTCTAAACAACGAGATAAATTCATTAGGCACTGCTCATACGTGCCTCCACCAACGGAAAAAATCATCCATAAAAACTTCCATTTCTTCCTCGATCATTTCACTAAAAATTGACATCATGCATCTTTGGAAGGTGGCCGGGGCATTACAAAGACCAAAAGGCATCCTACGGTAAGCAAAAGTTCCGTAGGGACAAGTGAAAGTGGTCTTTTCTTGATCTTTTGGGTCAATTGGGATTTGGAAGAATCCCGAATAACCATCAAGAAAGCAATAAAAAGCATGCTTTGTAAGCCTCTCAAGCATTTGATCGATGAACGGTAATGGAAAATGGTCTTTGGAAGTGTTGGCATTTAATTGGCGGTAATCAATACACATGCGCCAACCCGTAACAAACCGAGTTGGGACCAATTGTTGCTTATCATTGATCATTACCGTCATACCTCCCTTTTTCGGCACTACTTGAACCGGGGATACCCAATCACTATGAGCGATTGGATAGATGATCCCTGCTTCAAGTAGCTTGGAAACTTCCTTTCTCACAACCTCTTGCATGGAAGGATTAAGTTTCCTTTGCCGTTGCCTACACGGCTTAGCACCCTCCTCTAAATCGATCTTATGCATGCATAGGGAGGGGCTTATACCTTTGAGATCATCAAGAGTATAACCCAAAGCCTTCCTATGCATTTTCAAAACATTAAGCAATGAGGAGGTTTGCTCTTCCGTGAGGTTAGCATTGATAATGACCGGAAAAAGTATCATTAACATCCAAAAAGACATACCTCAAGCCCGAAGGTAGAGGTTTCAATTCTACCTTCGGAGCTACCTTACCATTGGAGATTTCCTCCTCTTCTACTTGGAAGACTTCATACGGTTGGGGCATCTCTTGGTCGGGGGTTGTCTCTCCTTTCTCATCAAGCATTTCCTCATATAATTGCATCTCCTTTTGATCACCTACCTCATTCTCATTCAACAAAACATTCTCAAGTAGATCATTAGAAGCATGCATATAAGGGTATCTAAACTCATTCATCAAGTTTTCAATTGTATCTATTCTAAAACATTCATTGTCAGAGGAAGGTTGTCTCATCACCTTATTCAAATCAAATTCGATAGAATCATTGTCAACCTTCAAGGTCATCTTGCCTTCTTTGACATCAATAATTGCTTTAGAGGTAGCTAGGAATGGCCTACCCAAGATTATAGGAATTCTTTCATCTTCATCCATTTCAAGAACATAAAAGTCCACCGGAAAAGTGAACTTACCGACTCTAAGGGGTATGTCCTCTACTTTCCCTATAGGCAATTTTGTGGACCTATCTGCTAATTGGAGGGTGATGTTTGTAGGTGAAAGGTTTCCCACATTAAGCTTTTGGTAGACCGAGAAAGGCATTAAACTCACACTAGCACCTAGGTCACACAAAGCTTTCCCCAAATGAACTTCATTGATAGAACAAGGGATGGAAAAACTACCGGGATCTTGCAATTTAGTTGGTAGCTTACTGGAGAGAATAGCACTACAATTTGCGGTTAAGCTAACGGTTTCAACTTCTCTCCTTCCATTCAGGAGGTCTTTTAGGAATTTAGAGTAGTGTGGCATCTCTTTCATAGCATCCACAAAGGGTATAGAAACATGCAAGCTCTTTACTACATCTAAAAATTTTCCAAATTGGACATCAAGCCTAGACCTAGCAAATCTTTGGGGAAAAGGCAACCTCTCATTCCTAGGTTGGAGATTAAGGGGTAAAGATGTTTGATCTTTGGTGCTCTCCTTTTCGAGTTCCTTCTCTTTCTCTTTCTCACCCCTCTCATTCTTTCCGGCACTTCCCTCTAGAATCTCATTCTCTCTTGATGATTCATCCTCAACCTCAAGTCCTATCCTCACATCGGGACTCTTCTCAACATTTAGTTCACTCTCAAGGATCTTCCCACTTCTAGTAGTAATGGCATACATAGACTTGGGGTTGACACCTTGACTAGGTAAAGAAGAAGATGAAGAAGGGGAGGATGAAGAACTTGGTTGGGCAATTTGAGAGATTTGGGTCTCAAGCATTTTCATGTGTGCCTTGATTTGTTTCTTTTCTTCCTCTTGACTCTTATTATGGTTTTCTTGATTTTTAATGAAATTTTGAAGCATAGCCATCATAGGATCAGGAGGGGCTTCTATTTGGAGGGGTTGAGTAGGGGGAATTTGAGAATGGGGCCTTACTTGGTCAAAACCGGGGGGTCTACTATTTTGTGAGAAAGTAGAAGCATTTTGAGGTCTATTACCCCCGGAACCCTGATTGGAATTAAAACGTTGTTGGTTGTTGGAATAGTGTTGTTGGTTTTGATTCCAATTGGGTCTTTGGTTTGAGTAACTTCTTCCATTGTAATTGGAAGAGTTTCCCCTACCTTGGCCTTGGTTATCATAACCACCACCACTTTGATTCCATTGACTTTGATTCCAACCTTGGTTTTGATTCCAACTACGGTTTGGGTTTTGATTCCAATTTGGTCGCATTCCATTATTTCCCTCACGGGGCACAAAATTCATGGCATTAACATCTTCAACATTATCATCATTTTCATGGGGAGGGGGACCTTCACTTATGGACATACATTGTTGAGAATTATGATCATAGCCTCCACATATATCACAAAACATACAACCAGGAGGCATGGCATTGTAATTAGAGGGAGAAGAAGTAGAAGGATTCATACCATGGCCTCCCTTGGGAGAAGGGGAGGAAGCATTTTGGGAACTTGATTTCATGAACTCCTCCATTTGTTTCGCCATCTTTGCCATTTGGTTGGAAAGATTTGTGATGGCATTGGTTTGCTCGACGGAATGTACCGTTCCTTTGCTAGAAGTGGCTTCCCTCTCACCTTCGTACCAATCCTCATAATTGCGCACAACTTCTTCTATGATACTCTCCACTTCATCTTCCCTTTTGTTCATGATTGGGCCTCCGGCTCCGGCATCAAGGCTAGTCTTACTTTGAGGGGAGAGTCCTCCGTAGAATGTTTGGAGAACTTGCCAATTAGGAATCCCATGGTGTGGGCATTGCCTTTGTAATTCTTTGAATCTCTCCCATGCCTCACAAAGAGACTCTCCACCTCTTTGGCGGAAACTTTGAATCTTTGAGCGAGCCTCGGCGGTTTTCTTGTGATTGTAAAACCTTCCTAGGAACGCCGTAGTTACCTCATTCCAAGTCGTGAGGGAACCGGGAGGAACATCCTTGTTCAACCAATGTTCCGCCGCTCCCATGAGTGAGAACGGAAACATCTTCAATCTTATGTACTCTTAGGACACCCCGTTGATCTTGATAGTGTCACAATACTTGAGAAATTCTTTGAGATGCTCATGGGGATTCTCAAATTTCCCACCGGTAAATTGCCTCTTCTCTATCATTGAAATGAAATTAGGCTTTATCTCGAAATTGTTCGCTTGAGTGGTGGGGGCTAAGATCCCACTTTGTGAGGCATAAGGTTCGGGTGCTCCAAGTTGCTTTAGTGACCTTTGATCACCCATGCTTTGTTGATTATGGTATTGGGCAAATGGGTTGGGAGTTAAACCTGCAAATGATTCACGATCCTCACTAGAAGAGGGTGAAGGAGTAGGAGAGCTACTAACTTCCTCTTGGAAAGGGTTTTCCACACTATCCCTAATTTCCCTCCTCAATTGAGCAAGGGTGCGCTCCAGCTCTGGGTCTATGGGCGCCAAAGGACTAGAACTTCGTTGCCTCCTGCGCATATACAAAGCTAAGTAGAAAGTGAGCACTGACAAGCAAGGAGTAGTAGGAAAATTAAACAAGTGAACTAGTCTCAACGAAGGGATAAACGTACAATGGAAACCGTTTCCCCGGCAACGGCGCCATTTTGGTGAAGGATAATTAGGTCGTTGGACTAATTACCCTCAACCAAACAATATTTATAAACCTACACCTACACTAAACAAGTTTAGTGGTAAGTAGAGGGTCGAACCACGGAGACGACATAAACACTATCAACACCACCACCAATTAAGCTAGGTCAAAGAGATAGGATGGATAGAACAATAAACAAAATGAGATTAATATTAAGTTAAACTAACACCAAGGGAGAGGGTCAAACATGACAATGATCTTCAATAAAGTTAGGCAATGGAAATGAGTTTACATGCAAACCAAATATCTCATATAAGGCAATACCAACAATACCATCTAACCACCTATCGGGGTCAAAGGCTTTCCCAACTTAACACATGCTCATACTATCGTCATAAGCTGTGAAAGTTAAGGTTTTTGCATAGAATCGATCACCTAATGGATATCCCTAAGTTACACTATCGTCATAACTTAGTTCAATCCACCCAATTACAACACATGATTGGCCATTCACATGGAGTAATTAGTAAAACATGGTTACAAGGTATATTTAATCACATATAACCAACATTTGTCTAGCCTAATACATTCAAGATTCACCACATGCTATCACCAATCCCTTAGTAAAGGGAATTACTCACTAATCATGAACAACTAACACAAAACCCAACAAGAAGAACAAAGAGAAGCAATTAAACTAAACAACTACTCTAATCAAGCAAGAAATTAAGAAAGAACAATAAATGAGATAGAGTTTAGAATGCTCATTGAAGTATTGAAAACGAATCCAAAACAATGTCACTTTGCATCTTCATCTTCTTCAATCCACCATTGAAGCTCTTCACTTTCTCTCTCTAAAATACCCTAAATTACTCTTAATCTACATTGCAAAGTATAAAAACAAAGATTAAAACTAAATCTAATTTATAAAAACACCTCTATCAAATGATATTTGTAGTCCTAAACATGCAACTAAAAGAGTATAGAGGCAAGTTAAGGGTCGAACACAGGGAAACGATTAAGCACCGCTATTTATCTCCTAATGTTAATCTAATTCGATCAAGAAGTGTGGTGGGTAAAGTAATGACTAAAGGGGATAGAACAACAATTAAAATAGGTACTAGGGGGAAGGATCAAACATGCTTTGATTTCAACGAAGTTAGGCATCGGAAAATAGGTTTACATGTAACCCAAGCGACTCATACAAGGCAATATCAAGAATACTCTCTAATCACCTATCGGGATTAAGAGCCTTCCTAGCTAACATACGCTCACACTATCGTCGTAAGGCATACAAGCTAAGGTCATGCAATAATCAATCACCTAATGACTATTCCTAAATCGCACTATCGTCACGATTTAGTTCACGTCATTCAACCACAACATGCATATGGCCATAAACATGGAGTGACTAATAAGTATAAGCACAAGGAAGATTTAATCACAAATATTCCAAATTAACCTAGCCTAACATAAATCAAACTCAAAGTATATCTTCACCAAACCCCTAGCAACAAGAAACTACTCACTAGTCATAACTACAACTACAATCATGCTAAGCAACATTATAACCAATGAAATGGTAAGAAAGACAAAGTTTTTATCAACTAAATTAACAAGAGTAGAAGCTTTAATCATAAAAGCAAGAGACAATAGAGAAATATACCAAAACCTTCATTGAAATCCAAATAAAGAGCCACACATCATTCAATCTTCAATCTCCAAGCTTGACCATACATCAATGTTGCAAAATTACTTCTTCAAAAACTAAAAGTAAAACTAATGTTGATAGACAATGAGAATTACACTAAAAGCTATATGATTGTTCAATACAAAATTTTTCTAAAACAAAGACCTAGAAATTGATATTTTTGAGCTCTCTCCTTGGGTTTCTATGCTAGTTTTTTTTTTATCTTTTCCTCCCCCTCTTTTGCCGTTTTTTTTTTTGCTTTTCTTTTTCTTTTAACTTGGGCTGAAATCGGGATTTGAATCAGCAGCAGAGAGGCGCGCCCGCGCCCAACAGTGGCGCGCCCGCGCGTTAAATGATGGCGCGGCCGCTCCTAGAAATGCGCGCCCGCTCCAAAGAGGGTACTTAATGGTTGATCCCGCTCATCAGCGCGCCCGCGCTCTATAGATGCGCGCCCGCTCCTTTGGTTGCGCGCCCGCGCCATTCGTCTGGTTTGGATTTCTTCCTGTTTTGCCCTTATCCCTTCCATCTCTGAATCAACAGCATACGCCTGCAATCATGGAACAGGAAGGCAAGGCGTGATACAACGAAAGGGGAGGGGAGTATAGACTACCTAAACCACATGAATACACATTACGCGCCACAAAGGTAGAATACTCGAAATAGGAGGATCATAGCAAAAACATACTAAAATGAACTGAATTATTACTAAAACTACTAGAAAAGACTATCCTAAGAGCGACATAAATGTCACTCATCAAAGGGAAATCGGAGTCCAGCCTTAATGGCCGCCTCATAGCAGCCAAAACAGGCGTTCAATTCCCTATGAGAGGACGAATGGTTCTGAGCAATCGACCCCTTTTTCGACTAAATAGGATAGTCTCGCCTCATGTAAGCGAGAATGCTTTTCCTCCGAACTTGGAGAAAGACGGCTTGAAGAGCTGGATTCAGACTCACTATCGGAAGAGTCCGACTCTCCTCTCCCTGAGGGGGCCGACCCCTCTTCTTCAGAAGGGGCCGACTGCTGACCAGCTAGGTCAACAGAAAAATTAGAAGGGGCCACCTTAACCCCCTCCTCAGAGCCCCCCGTGACAGAGTCACTTGGGGTACCGGCGGTATCAGGCGTCCGGTCCGATAGCTCACTAACTTGGACCTAGAATGAAGAGCCATCAGATTTTTCAATCATCTTTGTTCTTTTGGTTCTTGCCATAGTGTCCTGCATAGATACAAAGACAGTTGGATTCCGGGACTTGCGCAAAGATTGAAGTACCGCAGGGCAGTCGGCACCCCTAGTCCTAGACTCAGCCGTCCCCGGTGACCGGCTGATTGCTAACCTAGGTCGTGCCGGATGCTTTTGAGGTCTCATTTTAACAAAAAAAGGCAAAAAGGATAAAGGAACAAACGGTTACCTGAAACTTAAGTTCTGAGAAGAAGCTTGGTCAAACAGGCGTCTAGTAAAAGCAGGCGGTTGATGAAATCAGTCGTCCAGTAAATCAGAGCTCAAGTTCAAGGGTCCGAGAGTTCTCTTGCAAAGTTCGCAAAATGTGAACAAAAGACTTGGTCAACATGCCCTTATATAGGGTAAAAGGAGAATACGAAGGGTCACTTCCAAATTCAAAAAATGGGCGGGAAAAAAAAACTCTCGGCCAATTACAGGACGACACCTGTAGCAGGCCGTCGCCTGTTACAGGCCGACACCTGTCACGGGTGACATGCGACCAGTCACGTGCCACCTGTGAGGGGCAATTGATTAGGGGATTTTCCCCGTCCAATCAACGTCTGATACGTGGACCTATCACGCCCTGCCATGTGTCCGTCGCATGGACCACTTAGAGCCTGTCACGAGTCAAGCAGTAATTGGTCCACCTTGGACCAATCACGTCACGCCACGTGGCCTGCTGAGTGCCCACCAAGAGAACGGCTAACAAGGCCCGATTTCCAAGAAAGGCCCAATCAGCCCTAGGTTGACCTAAACCTAATACTAGGCACGCATCCCGAGGCTATAAATACAGTAATTAAGCCTCCATTTACGACGATTAGAATTAATTACTCTCACCTAAGAGAAGTCAAAACACACGTGCTTTCTGATTGCTAGACCTGACTTAGCAATTAATTGCCCTTCCTAATCACTCCTCCCCTAGAGGAACCAGATCACCCTTTACATTCCGCACCTTTTTACTCCTCATACAAGTACTAACTTGATCGTCGGAGGCGGACCTCCCACCACCCGGAGTCTCCGTTGTTTTGCAGGTACAGGCGCACGGATCTAGTCCCGGAATTGTAACTCTCCCGCAGAACATCAAAAACCCCCGAAACAACTTCAATAAAAATAAATCAAATTGAAATTAAATTAAATAAAAGTAAAGTTGATTTGGTACAAACCCTCAGTCGGTTATACCTTTCACGCCTTGGTTTAAGTATAGAACTTCGGGTGTTGTATGGACTCCAGGGAGTGCTTAGGGAAGGAATAATTAAATAATAATAACTAGGAGAACAAGTTTAAAACTTAGAATATGAGAGAGATAGAGAGAGAAGAGAATGTGTGTTGGTGCATAAGAGAGGAAGAGAGAATTATTTGGTGCCCCGAAACTGAGAAATCAGCTTCGTATTTATAGAGAAAATATGAGGGGTGAGGTACGAAACCCTAGAATTGAAGCACCGCAAAGAAATAAGCCCTAGAAATTGTCGTGAGACGGCAAAAATTGCCGAGACACGGCAATATCTGCCGTGTCACGGTATTTTTGCCGTGGCCCGGTAATTTCTAGTTTTTACGCATTTTTAAAACTTCGATACCTTTTGACCCATAACTCGGATTAAGGAATATAATATATCCTTGGAAAGATATTCAAATCTACTATCTAACCCAATTATAATCAGGTCAAAATATTTTGTAGATTTTAAGATATGACCGTTTTAGTGAAAGGGTGTCGGTTTGGGCCGAGTTTTAGTGTTTTGCTCATATCTTCTTCGTTTTTAATCGGAATTGGGCTTATGATATACCATTGGAAAACTTATTTCAAGGCCTATCCAAAAAAATAATATTTGGGTCAAAATTATAAGGCCACAAAATCAGTTTAGCTCAGTTTTGTGATGTTGACACGAAAAGAGGAAAATATGGATTAAATGGGCTAAAAATTAGGTTGGTTTATGAAATGTATTGGGTTGAATATGGATTTCAGCACTCCAAAGATTAAATACTCAACCCAACCAATTATGGCGGTGAAAGGTTGTTCATCATGGGGTTTGGTTTTGGGGAGACATTTTTAGGTGTCTACAACTGTCTAACCCCCAATTGCAAGCAAGCAAAGTCTTCAAGGCGAAGTACAGGGATGATTGGTTGGATAAAGGTAGGAAAGGGGATCTCAAATCATTGATGTCGTGGGGAGCTCGGAGCATTTTCAAGAGCATTTATCGCATGAGGGGTGGCCTCAAAAAAGTCATTCCCAATGGGAATTCAACAAGGATTGAAGATGACTAGTGGGTTACTAAGAACATCATCAAATGTAGGGATGGTGAGACAGTTAGCAGTGAAAGCAAGCCAAAACTTGTAAGCAACTTACTGATCCCCAAGGGAATTGGCAAACAGGCAGGCCTAGTATGGTAGTGGTTTAAACCGCCTATAGCTAGAGATATTCTTGCCCTCAACCCAGCAAAGTACATTACGGAAGATAGTTGGGATTGGGGGCCATCCGATTATGGGAATTTCACCATCAAATCTGGGTACTGGTTTGCTCTAAAGGAAAATAGCAGCTTGGAACCTTCCTCGACCTTCTGGAAAAAATGGTGGACATTGAAAATTTGGCCAAAACACAAAGTTTTTATTTGGAAAATCGTTAATAATGTTCTCCCTAATGAAAATAATCTAATGAAAAGGGGTATTAACGTTTGTAATGTATGCAAATTATGCCACCTAGAAGATGAATCGCAAGAGCACATTTTTAGAGATTGCGAAATTTCTAGAAGAGTATGGAAATGCAGCATCCTGGGTATTAATTCTTACAACGACAAAGAGCTCAAAATAGGGGTATGGATCCAAAACTTCATCTCATACTTCCTTGCTCTGAACAACAATAAAGAAGAAAGTATAATGGACTTTGTGAGTGTTTTGTGGAGCATTTGGCTCACAAGAAATAAAGCTACTTTCAACAACGAACACTGTAATCCACTTAACATAATCTACTTTTCCCAACATTGGAAGAACAGATGGATCATTGGAAACCTTCAAACAACGTTAACGACCCCAAAAAACGCAGATTCTCCTGATGATGATAGTGATATGTGTGTTTTATATGCTATTTTATCCCCCGTCCCACGGTCATTTTTATGCATATTTGAGCTTTTCGAGGCTATTTTTAGTACTAATGCGTGGTTTAGTGTTTTGTAGAGTTGGAATCTATTTTGTAGGAATCTCCTCGATTGTTGGTGATTTCTATGGTTTTTCGGCCACTATGAGATATCGGAGCTTATGATCACATTCATGACCATCTTTTGTAGCCCTAGACCGAGGATTTGGATGATTAAAGGCTTGGTTCGTGGTATTGGTCCAAGTAATGGACCAAGGAAGAAGAAATTGGGCCACAAGTAATTGAAGCCCTAAGGAAAAGAAAAGAAAAACTCGGCCAAGAAAAAGACCGGGCCTGATCGGGCGGCCTATGGCCCGATCGGGCAGATGCTTATCGAGGCTGAGAGAAGAAAAAAGGCGGGCCCGATTGGGCGGCCCTTTGCCTTGTCGGGCGCGAAGTTTTTCCGTAGTGTTTAGGATTTGCGTTTTGAGTTTATTTAGGGGTTTAGTATTTAAACTCTTCTGTAAGATTTATTAGCCACGTTTTTATATTACAATTTTCATTCTTAAGTTTTTAGAGAGATTTTAGTGAGAGATTATTGTTGAACTCAAGTTTTACCCTTTAGTGCAATTTCATATTTCCTTCATTCAGTAATATTTCTCGTCTCTTTTATTAATTTATTTATCGCTTAATTTTAATTACTTTGTTTTATTTGTGCTTTGATTTCAATCATATTTTCTTTATATACTTTGATTAGTTTAGATTTAAATATGTGTGAGTAGTTTCTAGGGTTCTTGGGGGATCCATAATTATTATGAAGGGATGAATTGTTTTGGTTGATTGATTATTGATATTGCATAATAATTTCTTATTGAATTGTTTTAATTCCTTACAATTAGATTGTGAATCGAGCAGATGTGATTTGATATTAAAAGTATAGCAACATTAAATTGATGAATCGAGCATATGGTAATTTAATATTAAAGGCTATTTTCAATAGGAACTTAGATCTAATAAATTGCGAGTGCCTGTTAGATCTATGTTGATTAATAAATTGCGAGAGCATGTTAATCATGTTATGTTTGCAATATTAATCATTGATTGTTATGTTTTATCCCTGAGTATTAATTATCGGTGAACCTACGACCCTAGGCTTTTTACTATTGATTTATTTCTTAGTTTAATTCATACAACCCTTATTTGTTTCTTGATAATTTAGATTATAATAATTAATTAGGAATAGAAAAACGTTGTTTCCCTGTCAGTAAAAGTATTTTGAATTAGGTCATCTTTATTTAAATGGTTGGATTAACTTGTTGGGAAATTGAGAGCACTTAAGAGCCAACAAATTGGCCCCAAAGGAAGAAGTTAAGTGGAGGTAAGATTTAGTAATGACAGTCTAGTAATTATGAGTTTTTGTTTTAAAAGGGGAGTATAAATACTTTAAAACATCAAGGTTTTTCACTTTAAAATCATAATTGTCAGATTTCACAAAAACCTCAAAAGTTTTTTCTTTATTTTCTCTCTCCTTTTTTCTCTCTTTTTTTTTTTTTTTTTTTGGTAAGTAAGTGATTTTATTATCAAAGGGAAAAAAAGTTACAACTTACAAGTAGGAAGAAAGCTGTAACTCTCCAAAACAACAAAGCCTATACAAAGGCAAACAACCTCTTAACATTCCCTAATCCTCAAGGAACCACCTTCAAGGAAGGGCATTCTAAGACAAGAAAAGGGATCAACTATGGCTAGTGTTGTGGCACCTTCTATTAAGGGTACACACCACTAGACATAGTAAACAGACAAACAAGCAAGCTAAATGACAACACACAATACAACCAAATACAACAGCTATCTACAACTAGTACTTTGTAGACTATGAAGCCACTTGCAGTGCTGCCTCCTCCATCTGCAATTAATCATCTGCTTGCATCTCTGTATAACTTCTGTACATATCACCTTGCAAACTACTCTAGGGTGTATGACAACCTTCAACCAAAGGGCCTTATTCCTTACATACCAAATTTGGTAAACCATAGCAGCCAATGCAGCAAGACAAATTTTCCTCTTAATAGAGTCCTTCACTTCCTTACCCCACTGTTTCCAAGACCTATCTATACTGAAATCAGTTTCAGGAATTCCAAGCCATTCACTAATGCCTGAAAGACACTTCCTGCTGTAATCACAATCAAAGAAAAGATGTTCCCTACTTTCAACAGCATTACCACAGAGAAGACAGACATTATCCTGGCATACACCCCAATCTACTAGCAAGCTTCTTGTTCTCAGTCTGTCCTGCAAATCCATCCATAGAATGAAGCCTTGCTTTGGGATATTGAACCTATTCCACACCCAGGGATACCAAGAAACATCTTGATGAGGACCTTGAATCCATTTATAGACCTTGGATATGCTATAAACATTACCCAGCCAGCCTGCACTATTGAAACCCTCCTTCAGTCTATCCTTAACCTGACACAGTTTCTTCCAAGCCCAGCCTGCATTCTTTTTGGCTTGTACTCCCACCAATCATTGTCCTTAATGTAGACAGCATGAACCCACCGCACCCACATTGAATCCTCCTTCTGAGCAATCTTCCACACATATTTACCCAAAGCTGCTATATTCCAGGTTGCACAATCCTCATACCCAAACCACCTGCCTTCTTGGGTTTACAAATCCAGTCCCAAGAAATAGGGGGGATTTCCTAAGAACAGCATCTCTTCCCCATAAGAAAGCTCTGCAAAGTTGTGTGATTCTTTTGATTACACCAGCTGGGAGCAGGACACACTAGGCCCAATAAGTATGCAGACTAAGTAACAATGAATTAACCAGAACACTCCTGGCTGCATAGGATAGGTTTCTGCTAAACCAACATGTAATTTTAGCAAGCATCTTATCCACTAAGCTATCATAATCACTATTAGCCAAACTCCTCACATTGAGGGGTATTCCAAGATACCTAAATGGTGTACACCCTTCAACAAACCCAGAACCTCTCAAGATGTCCTGCTTCACAAGTCTGGGAACATTCCCAAAATAGATAGTTGTCTTCTCAACACTGACCTGCAATCCAGAACATCTCTCAAAAGTTTTCAGAGCCCTCAAAAGTAAGTTTACAGAATTTCAGTCACCATAGTTGAACAACATGAGATCATCAGCAAAAGTAAGGTGATTAAGATGACTATTTTTACACCTTGAGTGGAATTTGAAGCCCCTCATATCACCTACTTTCCTCAAAAGCCTTGAGAGATACTCCATGACTATGACAAAAAGTAGAGGTGACATGGGGTCACCCTGTCTTATCCCTTTTTTTTCCTTTAAAGAAACCATTCAATCCCCCATTCACCATAATAGAGAAGGAGGGAGAAGTGATACAGCTCATAATCCAGTTCACAAACACAGTAGGGAACCCCAAAGCAACCAGCATGTCTTGAATGAAATCCCAACTTATTTAATCATAGGCCTTTCTGAGGTCCACCTTCACAGTACATTTAGGAGCCTTTTGCTTATCTCTGTAATTCTTCATAGAATCTTGGAAAATAAGTACATTATCCAGAATAGACCTCCCTGCCACAAAGGCACTCTGCACCTCACTGATCAACCCAGGAAGCACCTCTTTGAGTCTAGTGCAAACCATCTTAGAAATGATTTTATAAAGTACATTACAGCAAGCTATGGGCCTAAACTAACTCACTTTTGAAGCATTTTCAACTATAGGAACCATAGTCAGGACAATTGCATTAATCTGGCTTAACAACTTTCCTTGACTGAAAAAGTTCAGCACTGCATTGATGATATCAGTCCCTATAATATGCCATGAGACCTTGAAAAACTTACTAGAAAACCCATCAGGGCCTGGGGCTTTATTTTCATCAATGCTCCAAAGAGCATTCTTAACATCAATAGAAGTAAAGGGTCTACAGATGGAAATACCTTGCTCCTCACTAAGAATCTCACCCATGCTCACCATATTCTGATGTATCTTCCTCTCCATTCTGTTAGCTGAGCCCAACAGGTGTTTGTAGAAGCTAATAAAAGCCTTAGAAATCTCTTCTGCCTTTTGAGTCAATTGTCCATCTTCTCTCTGAATACTGTAAACACTATTTTGCATTCTCCTTTTCCTCAAACAAGCATGGAAGAAGCTAGAGTTGACATCACCATCTTTCAACCAATGCACCTTTGCTTTCTGCCTTAGAAACTGCAACTTTCTAGCATAAGCTGCAGCATATCTGTTTCTAATCTCATGTTCTTGATCAATTAAGCTCTCATCTGCAGGGTCATTGTTTAACTTGACTTGCATCTTCAACAAATCCTCCTCCAAACAAGCATCATCATTCAAAACAGAAGAGAAATGTTGTCTGTTAAAGCTTTTCAAAGCCTCTTTTACCAAATTGAGTTTCTTTACAACAATGAACATAGGGGTGCCTTAAATGGAGCAATTCCAACTGTCTTCAATAGTTTTCAAGAAACTTGGATAATCATACCACACATTGAAGAATTTAAAAGGTTTCTTAGTATTTCCCACATTCCCCATCACATTAATCACACAGGGGCAGTGATCCATGAGACCTTCAGGAAGGAAAGCTGCATTCCCAAATACTCTGTCTATTCTTGAACATACTCTTCCAGCACCACCCTGCTTATTATTCCATGTGTAAAACAACCCATCAGTTTTGACTTCACTCAAATTTGAATGCCTAACACATTTCCTAAAATTCTCAATTTCAGTCAAAGTAACAGGAGCCCCTATTCTATCCTCAGGGTTCAAAGCATTATTGAAATCTCCACACACCACCCAGGGATCAGTCAAAGAACTTCCAAACTCATATACTTGCTTCCAAAGAGCCTCTCTACCAATATGGCTATTGACTCCATACACCATAGAGCAAGAAAAAGAAGTGTTAGAGCTTAAATGCATAATTTTCACATTAATCACCTGCATCTCTACACTAATCACATTAACACAAAATAGGTCAGGCTTCCAAATCAACCAGATTCTACCATGCCCACCCTTCCCATAGTTAGCAACCATGGACCAGTCATCAGAAAAGTTAGTGAAGACCCTCTTAAACTTAACAATCTTCACCTTTGTTTCCAGGAGCCCAAACAACCCTATATCATGTATTCTAAGAAAGTTAAGCACATCACTAATTCTATCAGGTTGATTTAGGCCCCTTATATTCCAGAAACCCCACTTATTCATGAGAGATATAGGAGCACTCTCCATTCCCCTCACCTCCATACAAACCCTTATCATTAGCCATAACCTCATTACCCCTTTCAGATTCACCTACTAGGTCTTCAACCAGCATATCAAACCTATTCCTGATTTCAATACCAAAACCTTCATCCCGTTCCTCCCTAGGTTGTTGTGGCTTCCTACTATATTGACTCCTCCTAGCCTGATTCTTGCTGATATGCACTTTATTTATGCCCTCAACAGACTGCTCTCCAAGTGTCTGCACATTATAGACTTGATCAACTTGCCTGCTTGATTACACAGGCCAATTCACAGGCTGTTTTCCAGAACTCTTCATAGGCTGCTGCACTTGATTCAGCTTCTTCTGGACAGGTCTCCAAACTTTCTATGGTTTTTGAAATATGCTCCTCTGAACCCTTTCATTGCCCATTTTCAATTTAGGACACTACTTAGCCTCATGTCCCACACCAGAATAGTTTGCACAGGTGATTGGCTTCCATTCATACACAACTTTCTGATTCACGGTAACTCCATTTTCATCAAGAAAGGAAATAGAGTCTGGAAGGCTTTCATCAATCTTCACCTCAATCAACACCCGAGCATACTCTATTAGGTCCTTCATAGATGTAGCTCTATCCATTTTAACAGCTTTCCCTAGCAAGCTACTAATCTTCATGAGGGAATTATGACCCCAAAATCTTAGGTTAAGTCCTGGGAACCGCACCCAAATTGGGACACAATCCAATTTTTCCTCCACCAAATTAATACTAGGACTCCATCTCTTCACAACTACTGGTTTCTTATCAAAAGCAATAGGTCCAGCTTCAATGGCTTTCTCCCTACCATCCAAATTCTTGAAGTGAACAATAAACACCCCATTTGCCATTGAACACACTTTATCTACTCCAAACTTCCCCCAAACTCGCTTAATAAACCCTTGAAACATAGACCAAGGAGGTTTTGAACAGACAACATAGCAAACAATAGACGAGCTCCAAAAATCAATTTCACTAGAGACATCCTCCTTAGAAATTTGAACCAACTTTGCCTTATCAACAACAGGCTCATTCACTTGATTATCAAAAAACTTCCCATCATCAGCAACATTCTTGAATTTATCCTTCCAGGACGAGCCTAATTCAGCCATACTCCCACCAGACCCAGAAATACAATTCTGAAAAACAGAGCAAGCAGGGGTGGGGGGATTTACAAATTGATTAGACCCAGAATCAAGATTCATATTAGAATTACCAAGCATCAAAATAGGGGTAGGATTCAAGATATCATCATCAAAATCATCAAGATCATCACAGTCATCAGAAACCCCATTATCCCAAAAATTCTCAAAATTGATAACAGACCCAGAAACAGAGTTTTCCGCTAAAACAGGGGAAGAAATTACCTGCAACCACTGATTAAGCTCAAATCTATGCTGAGCTTTAATGTCCTCAGGAACTTCCTTGACAGGAATCTCATCCATGCCATCCAGCCAGCTAACATTAGAACCCACTTCCTTCTCCTCATAGTCTTCCGCCATTTTCTTGCACGACCGAAGTTTGTAGCGTTGCTTCCTTTTGGACTTTGAAGAAGATTTCGAGCCTGAATTCTTCTTTGCTTTCACTTTTTTGTGGTTGGCCATGAAAATCAGTGCAATAAAATCATCAAAAAATGGCGGTAGTCAAGAGATTCCAAAGAGAGAAATTCTCTCTTTTTTCTCTCTCTTTCCCACGCCTCTCTCTCTCTCCTCTTCCCCTCACGACCGGCAGCCACCGGCGCCACCACCGACCACTGGCGACCATCGCCCTCCTTATTCTCTCTCTCCTCTTTGCGGTTTGGTACAAAAGAAGAAAAAAAACTCTCTTTCTCTCCTTATTTAATTATATTGTTTTGTTATTTTTTAAAGCATTATTTTGATTATGTTTAGGTATTGATTTTGATTATTTGATGTTGTTAAATTATTCCTATAATTTTTTGATTTTAATTCAATCAAAAACCCCAATTTATAAACCCTATAATTTGGGAATTTAATGTATATGGTTAGGGTTTGATCCTAGGTTGTTGTTGTAGTTTAATTTATGGTTTAAACATGTTTTTAATGAGTTTAAAACCCTCAAACTAATGCTGGAAATTATTTATGCACACTACCTTTTAATTATTGAGTCAGGGTTTGATTACCCATAAAAGGGAAAAAGGTTTTTAATGATTTAAATATGATTTCCTAGTCTATTAGTGATGTTTTATATTAAATAAGTATGCCAGAATTTTATTTAAGTCATAAAAACTAAGTCTTTTTGAAAGGATTTAAATTACCCACTTAAAGAAAAGGTTTTATGGCTTTTATGTCATTAAATTGGGTTGATTGGTAAAGTTTAAAGAGTATTATAGTTGCTGGAAATTTGTGAGAATAGTGGATTAATTATAGTTATGTATTCTTATTTGTAGGGAGCTTTAAGCTAGGTGATTTCTAGCGAGTATGACCGAGTTTAGGCATTATTTAAGGTACGTATGTGCACAAGAATATTTGTTTATGCGTAGTATCATGCTAGGATTGTAAAGTATGATCTAAGTAATGTATTAGTAACATGTTTGGTTGATTATATACTTGGAATTGATGTTGGTTGAGCATGAATTATTATGCAAGCATGTGAATATGTTATTTGAGGCATGATACAAGTTAAATATGTATGAATCATGGTATTATGTTTTATTTTCAAGTATCAAGGAGGCATGCATTTAATAAGTAAGGCTTATATATGTTTAAAAGAGCTAAAGTTAGAATTATTAAGCATGATTCTTGAATTTATTTCTCACCCATTTATTATTGGTGTTGAGTCAAGAAGTTAGTTTATTTATTTACTCACTCATGTAAGTTGAGTTTGAGTCAAGTAAGTTTATTAGTGCATTTTATGCACCAAGGTAGTAATCGTGCAATTTTGTGCACAAAACTAGGCAAGGAACCTTAATTAAAATAGATAGTATGAGCTCACTAATTAATTCAAATTTGAAAGTATATGTTGATTGTTATTATGTTTGTTCTTGATTGATTGGTTGGAGTCATCACAACTTAAATTGGTAAATCACGTAAAGTGTAAGAGGATACGCACCAAAACTCTTGGAACGTATATAACTTGAGTATGAACATATGGGGGAAATTACGGGGTTTTATATTTAACCATAGCTTCTACAGGGTACAGGACGCTGTACTTTCTTTTATTATTAATGCGCTGGAATTTCGTTACAAGTGTGACATAGTAGGTGCCAATTGGGGTAGCTCCCTAATTGGAAGCTCCATGTTTATTGGGCTATTTTTAAAGGAAGGAAACCCGTTCGATGCGTAATCCAAATTTATTATTTAATAATTAATACTGCTAATTATGAGTCAAAGGTAAGTTGACTTGTGATTGTATGACGAGCATGTTTTAATTATTTTTATTGATGCTAGATATTCATGTTAGTGTGGTGCATAAGTACTCAACTTTTGCTGATTCGTACTTTTGTGTTTGTGTTTGGCTTTCCTTTGGATTGACCCTACTATGACCCATTTATATGGTGAGTAGAGGATTGAAATAAAGGAAAGTAACAAGTACTTAAGGCATGAAGAGCATGAAGGGAATGAGTTTCAGATAGTTACTTGTTATGTTTCTTAGTTTTATGTTTGAGTTGTTGGTTATTGTTTATGGACTAACATTATTATGTTTTATAAAAATTGGTTTTTAAGAAGGGCCATATTTGAATTGGTTCCAACTTGTGAACGTTTTAATTCTTTTTTTTGTTTTGAGGTTTGTGAACTCAAGTTTTATTTTAAAAGTTAATTTATGTTTTAGACTTCCGCTGTTGAGACTTGAAAATTAGCCTTAACCGTTATCACAGTGGCCGGTAATATTTTGATTATATCCTAAAAAAGGTTTTTATTTAGAGTGAAATGAGTATTTTAAAAGAAGGAAATTTTCAGGGTATTACAAAGGTGTAGTGATTGACAGAGGAAAAGCACCTGTATTCGCCTCTACCCTGACCCAAACCGAGGCCATGGCTGCTCTTATGGCTATAAAAAGTTCAAACCTTACAGGGAGGAATGTCACTATGCTCACAGATTCAAGCGATTTGGTGAAGGCTTTTACTAACAACAGCAATGCAAAAAGGGAAATTAAGTTGTTAGTGCTTGATATTAAACAAGATGTTAAAAGGTTTGATAATTTTGTAATCGTAAAAGTCATAGACTTTATGTAAAAGAAGCCCATAAACTAGTTGTAGCAGCTATAAAGGGTATGTAGTCGGTTTTGTTTTCTCGATTGTCAAAAAATTAAAAAAAAATAAATAAATAAAAAATTAAAAAAAAAACGGTTGGGGAGGGGGGGGGGATAATTACAATTTCATAAGGATTTTCTCAACCATTGTTTTTGAGATATAATTTGCACAATTTATATTATAATAAATGTTCGACCTTCTGGTATAGGGGATTTCAAATATGGACAATAATTATAGAGCATATTTTTCAAAAAGAAGTAGATTATAAATTTTGGGAAGTATGTATAAATATATCTGACTAGGAATTGGTGCTAATAATGTGCTAAAAATATTTTACTAATAGAGATATTGGAGAGTGAAGAGGTAAAAAAGTAGTGTAAAAGTGCTCCGGTTATATTTTGCTTGTGTAATTTACACTTGGCTTTGTATATATAGCCATGAGTAATGCTAAGAATACAATAATTACTCATATATAGTCATATGAGTTCACTACTCTTTAGACCTATTTGAGCATTGTATAATCAAATCAACTAGTTTTTAGGCTCGAACGATGCCCCAAATTACTGTATTATTTATATGATAAAAATCTTTATTAAATCTTATGTAATATGATAATAGTTAAGTGGCTAACACCATAAAATTGGCATTTATCTTTATTAAACTTATCTTCTAACATCTTGCTAATTCATTTTTTTACCATAATAATAATTCGACATGAAGGTAGATTATTTACTTTACTAATGTAATGCGGAAAAAACAAAAGAATAAAAGTGAAAAACGACGGACGGGTGTTGATAAGGCATATCTGGAGCAAAAGGGGGCATCAGAGTCGTCTCCTAAATCCTAATTTCTCCAGCGTCCGATCTTCTCTTTTCAACTACTCTCTCTCTTCATCGCCTTCAACGCCGATCCATCTTACGCTTCGCCTTTATTTACGCACTTCTCCAATTCATCGGTAAGTTCCTTCCTTCCTTCCCTTTTTATTCTTCTTTCTTATTCTTCTTCTTTAACTATTTCCCCTCACTCTTTTCTCTCTCTTTTCTCTCTCATCATCTCTCTCTTTCGCGCTTCTATTCATGGCGGTCAATTTCAATTTTGGATTTGGGGGTTTTTGAATTGACGTTTGGTTTTTTAGGGTTTAGTATTTCAAATTTATGCGGATGCACCGACAAGTCCAGGCGGTGGAAGCCATGAAAGCGGTGACCAAAGCCCGCGTTCCAATGTTCGGGAGCAGGACAGGTATCTTCTATTGCTAATATTAGTCGGATTATGAAGAGAGCTTTGCCTGCTAATGGCAAAATTGCTAAGGATGCTAAAGAGACTGTTCAGGAATGTGTTTCTGAGTTCATCAGCTTCATTACTAGCGAGTATGTTTGTCAATTTTGGTTTTGTGTTCGATTCGTTTCTAGATTATCGGGTTTGTGTTGTTTGACTTGTTGGTGGTGTTGGTGTAATTTTATATTTTTGTGATTGATTGTTTAGGGCTAGTGATAAGTGTCAAAGGGAAAAGAGAAAGACCATTAATGGGGATGATTTGCTTTGGGCTATGGCAACTCTAGGGTTTGAAGAATATATTGATCCTCTTAAGGTCTACTTGACTCGTTACCGGGAGGTATAATCATCGTAATTATTCATTGGAAGAGCTGGCTTTTATTTGAAATTTTGAATATTGGATGATTAACTAAGTGTTTAATTATGTGTCTTGGCCTGGGTCGTCTTTGGATTGTTGGTATCTATTGCAGATGGAGGTGCGTATCTCTGTGCTAAGTTCCTTCGTGATTATTTGTAGTCGATGCTGATTTTGATACAAATGGCGGGTTTGTGATATGCTAATTGATTTTGCTTACTTTGAGTTTGGTGGTTGTGAATTTTGATAGGGCGATACAAAGGGGTCTGCTAAGGGTGGTGAAACCTCGGGCAAAAGGGATGCAATGGGAAATCAACAACCTCAGGTAGATTTTACTCAAGTTCTATTATGTAATCATCTGGCGTGGTAAGATATCTCATGAGCTAACAGGTTTGCTGCTGATTTCTGTTTTGAAATTTGGCAGCTTGCTCATCAAGGCTCTTTTAATCAGGCCATGAACTATGGAAACTCGCAGGTAATTTGCATTTTCATATATATGTGATCATGCTCGTCTTCTGTATTGTGAATGTATATTTTATAGGAAAATTTTAGAACAATAATCCAGGACTAAACAAAACTAGAGGGTATCATCCAAGATGCACCTATCTGGCAGGGAACCTGTTAAACTAGTTATTTATTTTTATTATTTTTCTTCTTTTCCTGTCCTTTGACCCCCTTCTTTCCCATCCTTAATTGATACAATCCAAACTCTTTTGCAATCCCACCCCTTCTCAGGTAACAATCATTTCCTCTCTCTTGTTTAACCCAGCCAATGATTACTTCTCTCCTTACTAAATCTATAGGGCACAAAAAAAAGCGCACCTAAGTGTTGAGGCACGAGGTGAATGGGATACCTAAATTGGAGGTGCAGAACTTTATTTTTTATTCCAAAATTTGCTGATATCTATAAAGTGCGCAGGTGAGGCGCACCTAGGCACAGCAGGACCCCATAATGTTAGTGTGCCTTGGGTTTTTTTTTTTTCTTTCCTTTTTTGTTTTTAACAATTGGTCCTGTGTCACTCAGCATGGGGACAGTGTCGTGTACCACAAACCAACTTCAGTTGTCTTGGTACACTTACGGTTTGGTGAAGGTGGCAAACACATTTTTAGATTTGAACCCATTTACAGTTAGCCTCTAAACTTCTTTCTCAATTTGTATATCTATGCAAAACAAGTGGGATAAGATTAATAATCAAAATATCCGACACTGTTAACACCAACCAAAACCTTCAAAGCTCCAAAATCATTATAATGAATGTTAATTTAACCAAGGGTGAGAATAAAAGCGAGAGAAGGTGATTACATCATACCAATAAAAATGTAGGAGTTTGAGAGATGAGATGTATGACAAAAATTACAAGTTTAATGGAGGCATAGAGGATGAAAAAGAGTTTTAACAGAGGTGGAATGGACATTTTAATATCAGATGGCAGCAGAGGGAGAAAAGTATGCTCCCAGATGTGTGGTGGTGAAGCTTTGGTGGGAGAGGAGGTTTTGGTATTTGTTGGGGAGGGAGTCCAAGGGGGAGAGAGAAGTTAGGGCCTGAACTTTGTTTTGTTTTGGTTGGCTTGTTTGCTTAAATTATTTATTTATTTTTTTCTTAATTATTTATTTTTAAATGCCAATTACATAATATTACGTGGCCAAGTGATCTGCGAGATCGGTTGATGTATGTAATTGCTTCATTTTGAGAGGAACCTCCCATAGTTGAAATTATACTTAATACATCATAGTTGGAAGCTTGGCACAGATATGGGGAAGAATACCCATAGTTGGGAATTTGGTATTATTGATTCTAGAGGTCAAATTTGCATATGATTCTTTGTCTCTTCCTTTGTGTGTCAGAGATTTTAAAATGTAGTGTAGTGAAAGCTTAGTTTGGGCTTTTGTCTTTGCATTACTCTTGAATAACCTATGTGAAAGTGTAGGATGATTTTCATCTCTCTTGTTGTGTGTTGGAAAGTTTAAACTATAGTGCACTGAAAGTTCATTTGAGCATTTTTCTCTGGGTGTAAGTGAGATTATCCGAATGATTTGGGGTTTGCAAGATTTTTCTCTTACATCATTTTTTTTGAGTAAATCAAGAAAGATTGGATCATTATAACCATTTTGTAAATTAGTGTATCTGTTGAGAACTTTGTTTATTTTTCATTCCATTACTGTGACAGTCATGTTGAAAGATGTCCATATGGAGTGGTTATGTGTAATCATTTTTCAGGTATGAGATTTACTTAATTTTTTCTGGTTGAAATGATTCGTCTTGGGCTATGTTTACTTCATCTCATTTGTGTTATTTATTCTTGTTTAAACCAACTTGACCAAGCTAAAACCTTAAAAGGAAGAGCACAAAGTTAAACTGCCTCTTTTCTATATCATCGACCAGACTAAGTCCAAAAATACTGACCAAACCAGACTTGTTGAATTTGTATCTATTTATTTTTCGCTAGATGCAGTTGCTGCAGATTGGTTCATAAGTGTTTTGATAAAGGGGAGGGTAGGTGAGGACAAGGAGTTATCCAAAATTTTGCTTTAAATTAACTGAATTTATCTTTAAATCTTGGACTTTTAAAGTTGCTTTCCATGAATGTTCATATTATTTATTGGCACATTGGCCCAAATGATAATAGGTGTAGTCTTAGTTTTAAAAAACGCGCCTAGGCGCTGTTGAGGCGCAAGGCGACGCGAGGCGCGAGCCAAGACGCCTCGATCTTCCTAGGCGTAGCGCATTCCAGAAGGCGTGCGCCTCAGACCGCCCCCACCAAGGCGTAAGGTACACCGCCTGAGCCGCCTTATGTTTAAAAGCGAGATAAAAGGGGATTCAGATTAATATTTGTAAAAAAAACACAATTTTTTTCCAAAATTGAAGCTTACCCAGTCTTTAAAGTGATAATTCGAGCAAAAGCCCCTTGTTAATTGAATAAAATCGCTTCAATTTGACCCCCAATTTAAAAACCCTAATTTTTCGAAAACCCTAATTTACGAATTGCTTTGCAATTTGAAGAATTGGTGGGTTCTGTTACGGCTGACATTGCCGGAAATCAGTCCCCGACGGTTTCCGGCAGTAGACCGGCGGCCGGCGCTGGTGAAGCAACCCAGGTAATTTTTTTTTTCCTTCTATTCTCTCTCTTCGACCTCTGCGCTTTTCCATTCTTTCTTTTTCTGCTACTTCTTGATAACGTAAAGATTTTTTTTTCTTTATTATTTTTTCAGTTTTATTTAATTGATAAAATAACAAAAGCCTCCTTTTGACTGTCAATCACGTGACCAGTCTGACCTTCCCTCTTTTTTTTTTTTTTTTTTTTTTTTTTTTTTTTTTTTTACCAAAAAAATAGTTTTAATTCTTTATTATGCTTGAATCTGAGTATTTATAGAATAATAATTACAAATAAACAGTAAAATTTCTTCAAAAAACCACCAAATAAAATAAAATAATTATCACTTGAATTTGATTTTAAAATAAATTTTTAATTCCAAAAAAGAAGTAAAATAAAAAAAATTAAAAATTAAAAAGTTTGCGCCTCATATCCAAGAGGCGTGCGCTTTCGCTT
>NW_018745142.1:0-26497 GCF_001683475.1 Chenopodium quinoa
TTAAAAGTCAACCACATTCAAACAAAGCTAATTAAATCCAATGGAAGGCAAACACATTCAAACAAAGCTATTTGAATCAAATGAAAGTCAAACACATTCAAACAATGCTATCTGAATCAAATGAAAGTCAAATGCATTCAAAAAAGATAATTAAATCAAACGAAAGTCAAACACATTCAGACAAAGCTAATTGCATCAAATGAAAGTCAAAAACATTCAAACAAAGCTAATTAAATCATATGAAAGTCAAATGCTTTCAAAAAAAGCTAATTGAATCAACTAAAAGTCCAAAGAATTCAAACAAAGCTTTTTGAAATCAAATGATTGTCAAATGCATTCAACGAGGCTAATTGAATCATATGACAGTCAAACAAAACTTTTTGAATCAAATGAAAGTCAAATGCATTCAACAAAGCAAATTGACTCAATTGAAAGTTAACCACATTCAAGCAAAGCTAATTGAATCAAATGAAAGTCAAACACATTTAAACAAAGCTATTTGAACCAAATGAAAGTCAAACACATTCAAGAAATGCTATTTGAATCAAATGAAAGTCAAACGCATTCAAAAAAAGGTATTTAAATCAAGTGAAAGTCAAAAACATTCAAACAAAGCTATTTGAATCAGATTAAAGTCAAACACATTCAAACAAAGCTTTTTGAATTAAATGAAAGTCAAATGCATTAAACAAAGCTAATTGATTCAAATGAAAGTCAATCACATTCAAACAAAGCTAATTTAATCAAATGAAAATCAAACACATTCAAACAAAGCTTTTTCAATCAAATGAAATTCAAATGCATTCAAAATAGCGATTTGAATCAAGTGAAAGTCAAACAAAGCTTTTTGAATCAAATGATTGTCAAATCCATTCAACGATGCTAATTGAATCATATGAAAGTCAAGCACATTCAAACAAATCTTTTTGAATCAACTGAAAGTCAAATGCAATTAAATAAAAGTAATTAAATCAAGTGAAAGTCAATTACATTTAAACAAAGCTTTTTAAATCAAATGAAAGTTAAATGCATTCAAAAAAGCTAATTGAATCAAGTGAAAGTCTAGGTAATTCAAACAAAGTTTTTGAATCAAATGACTGTCAAATGCGTTCAACGATGCTAATAAATCAAATGAAAGTCAAACACATTCAAACAAAGCTTTTTGAATCAAATGAAAGTCATATGCATTCAACAAAGCTAATTGAATCAAATGAAAGTCAATGGAATTCTAACAAACCTAATTGAATCAAACGAAAGTCAATGGCATTCTAACAAACCTAATTGAATCAAATGAAAGTCAACCACATTCAAACAAAGCTAATTGAATCAAATGAAAGTTAACCACATTCAAACAAAGCTAATTTAAATCAAGTGAAATTCAACACATTCAAACAAAGCTTTTTGAATCCAAAGAAAGTCAAATGAGTTCAAAAAAGCTAATTGAATCAAGTGAAAGTCAAACAAATTCAAACATAGCTTTTTGAATCAAATGATTGTCAAATGCATTCAACGATACTAATTGAATCATATGAAAGTAAAACACATTCAAACAAATCTTTTTGAATCAAATGAAAGTCAAATGCATTCAACAAATCAAATTGAATCAATTAAAAGTCAACCACATTCAAACAAAGCTAATTAAATCCAATGGAAGGCAAACACATTCAAACAAAGCTATTTGAATCAAATGAAAGTCAAACACATTCAAACAATGCTATCTGAATCAAATGAAAGTCAAATGCATTCAAAAAAGATAATTAAATCAAACGAAAGTCAAACACATTCAGACAAAGCTAATTGCATCAAATGAAAGTCAAAAACATTCAAACAAAGCTAATTAAATCATATGAAAGTCAAATGCTTTCAAAAAAGCTAATTGAATCAACTAAAAGTCCAAAGAATTCAAACAAAGCTTTTTGAATCAAATGATTGTCAAATGCATTCAACGAGGCTAATTGAATCATATGACAGTCAAACAAAACTTTTTGAATCAAATGAAAGTCAAATGCATTCAACAAAGCAAATTGACTCAATTGAAAGTTAACCACATTCAAGCAAAGCTAATTGAATCAAATGAAAGTCAAACACATTTAAACAAAGCTATTTGAACCAAATGAAAGTCAAACACATTCAAGAAATGCTATTTGAATCAAATGAAAGTCAAACGCATTCAAAAAAGGTATTTAAATCAAGTGAAAGTCAAAAACATTCAAACAAAGCTATTTGAATCAAATTAAAGTCAAACACATTCAAACAAAGCTTTTTGAATTAAATGAAAGTCAAATGCATTAAACAAAGCTAATTGATTCAAATGAAAGTCAATCACATTCAAACAAAGCTAATTTAATCAAATGAAAATCAAACACATTCAAACAAAGCTTTTTGAATCAAATGAAAGTCATATGCATTCAAAAAGCTAATTGAATCAAATGAAAGTCAATGGCATTCTAACAAATAATTGAATCAAACGAAAGTCAATGGCATTCTAAAAACCTAATTGAATCAAATCAAAGTCAAACATTCAAACAAAGCTAATTGAATCAAATGAAAGTTAACCACATTCAAACAAAGCTAATTTAAATCAAGTGAAATTCAAACACATTCAAACAAAGTTTTTTTGAATCCAAAGAAAGTCAAATGAGTTCAAAAAAAGCTAATTGAATCAAGTGAAAGTCAAACAATTCAAACATAGCTTTTGAATCAAATGATTGTCAAATGCATTCAACGATACTAATTGAATCATATGAAATTCAAAAACATTCAAACAAATCTTTTTCAATTAAATGAATGTCAAATGCATTCAACAAATCAAATTGAATCACTTAAAAGTCAACCACATTCAAACAAAGCTAATTAAATCCAATGGAAGGCAAACACATTCAAACAAAGCTATTTGAATCAAATGAAAGTCAAACACATTCAAACAATGGTATCTGAATCAAATGAAAGTCAAATGCATTCAAAAAAGATAATTAAATCAAACAAAAGTCAAACACATTCAGACAAAGCTAATTGCATCAAATGAAAGTCAAAAACATTCAAACAAAGCTAATTAAATCATATGAAAGTCAAATGCTTTCAAAAAAGCTAATTGAATCAACTAAAAGTCCAAAGAATTCAAACAAAGCTTTTTGAATCAAATGATTGTCAAATGCATTCAACGAGGCTAATTGAATCATATGAAAGTCAAACAAAACTTTTTGAATCAAATGAAAGTCAAATGCATTCAACAAAGCAAATTGACTCAATTGAAAGTTAACCACATTCAAGCAAAGCTAATTGAATCAAATGAAAGTCAAACACATTTAAACAAAGCTATTTGAACCAAATGAAAGTCAAACACATTCAAGAAATGCTATTTGAATCAAATGAAAGTCAAACGCATTCAAAAAAGGTATTTAAATAAAGTGAAAGTCAAAAACATTCAAACAAAGCTATTTGAATCAGATTAAAGTCAAACACATTCAAACAAGCTTTTTGAATTAAATGAAAGTCAAATGCATTAAACAAAGCTAATTGATTTAAATGAAAGTCAATCACATTCAAACAAAGCTAATTTAATCAAATAAAAATCAAACACATTCAAACAAAGCTTTTTCAATCAAATGAAATTCAAATGCATTCAAAATAGCGATTTGAATCAAGTGAAAGTCAAACAAAGCTTTTTGAATCAAATGATTGTCAAATCCATTCAAGATGCTAATTGAATCATATGAAAGTCAAGCACATTCAAACAAATCTTTTTGAATCAACAGAAAGTCAATGCAATTAAAAAAAAGTAATTAAATCAAGTGAAAGTCAAACACATTTAAACAAAGCTTTTTAAATCAAATGAAAGTTAAATGCATTCAAAAAGCTTATTGAATCAAATGAAAGTCAAACACATTCAAACAAAGCTAATTTCAAATGAAAGTCAATTCGGACAAAGCTTTTTAATTAAATAAAAGTTAAATGCATTCAAAAAAGCTAATTTAATCAGTGAAAGTCAAACACATTCAAACAAAGCTTTTTAATTAAATGATTTTCAAGTGCATTCACAAAGCTAATTGAATCAATGAAAGTCAAACACATTCGAACAAAGCTTTTTTGAATCAAATAAAAGTTAAATGCATTCAAAGAAGCTAATTGAATCAAGTGAAAGTCTAAGTAATTCAAACAAGCTTTTTGAATAAAATGACTGTCAAATGCGTTCAATGATGCTAATTGAATCAAATGAAAGTCAAACACATTCAAACAAGCTTTTTGAATCAAATGAAAGTCATATGCATTCAACAAAGCTAATTGATTCAAATGAAAGTCAATGGCATTCTAACAAACCTAATTAAATCAAACGAAAGTCAATTGAATCAAATCAAAGTCAATCACATTCAAACAAAGCTAATTGAATCAAATGAAAGTTAACCACATTCAAACAAAGCTAATTTAAATCAAGTGAAATTCAAACACATTCAAACAAAGCTTTTTGAATCCAAAGAAAGTCAAATGAGTTCAAAAAAGCTAATTGAATCAAGTGAAAGTCAAACAAATTCAAACATAGCTTTTGAATCAAATGATTGTCAATGCATTCAACGATACTAATTGAATCATATGAAATTCAAAACATTCAAACAAATCTTTTTCAATTAAATGAATGTCAAATGCATTCAACAAATCAAATTGAATCACTTAAAAGTCAACCACATTCAAACAAAGCTAATTAAATCCAATGGAAGGCAAACACATTCAAACAAAGCTATTTGAATCAAATGAAAGTCAAACACATTCAAACAATGGTATCTGAATCAAATGAAAGTCAAATGCATTCAAAAAAGATAATTAAATCAAACAAAGTCAAACACATTCAGACAAAGCTAATTGCATCAAATGAAAGTCAAAAACATTCAAACAAAGCTAATTAAATCATATGAAAGTCAAATGCTTTCAAAAAAGCTAATTGAATCAACTAAAAGTCCGAAGAATTCAAACAAAGCTTTTTGAATCAAATGATTGTCAAATGCATTCAACGAGGCTAATTGAATCATATGACAGTCAAACAAATTTTTGAATCAAATGAAAGTCAAATGCATTCAACAAAGCAAATTGACTCAATTGAAAGTTAACCACATTCAAGCAAAGCTAATTGAATCAAATTAAAGTCAAACACATTTAAACAAAGCTATTTGAACCAAATGAAAGTCAAACACATTCAAGAAATGCTATTTGAATCAAATGAAAGTCAAACGCATTAAAAAAAGGTATTTAAATAAAAGTGAAAGTCAAAAACATTCAAACAAAGCTATTTGAATCAATAAAAAGTCAAACACATTCAAACAAAGCTTTTTGAATTAAATGAAAGTCAAATGCATTAAACAAAGCTAATTGATTTAAAATGAAAGTCAATCACATTCAAACAAAGCTAATTTAATCAAATAAAATCAAACACATTCAAACAAAGCTTTTTCAATCAAATGAAATTCAAATGCATTCAAAATAGCGATTTGAATCAAGTGAAAGTCAAACAAAGCTTTTTGAATCAAATGATTGTCAAATCCATTCAACGATGCTAATTGAATCATATGAAAGTAAAGCACATTCAAACAAATCTTTTTGAATCAACTGAAAGTCAAATGCAATTAAAAAAAAGTAATTAAATCAAGTTAAAGTCAAACACATTTAAACAAAGCTTTTTAAATCAAATGAAAGTTAAATGCATTCAAAAAAGCTAATTGAATCAAGTGAAAGTCTAGGTAATTCAAACAAAGTTTTTTGAATCAAATGAATTTCAAATGCATTCAACGATGCTAATTGAATCAAATGAAAGTCAAACACATTCAAACAAAGCTTTTTGAATCAAATGAAAGTCATATGCATTCAACAAAGCTAATTGAATCAAATGAAAGTCAATGGCATTCTAACAAACCTAATTGAATCAAACGAAAGTCAATGGCATTCTAACAAACCTAATTGAATCAAATGAAAGTCAACCACATTCAAACAAGCTAATTGAATCAAATGAAAGTTAACCACATTCAAACAAGCTAATTTAAATCAAGTGAAATTCAAACACATTCAAACAAAGCTTTTTGAATCCAAAGAAAGTCAAATGAGTTCAAAAAAGCTAATTGAATCAAGTGCAAAGTCAAACAAATTCAAATATAGCTTTTTGAATCAAATGATTGTCAAATGCATTCAACGATAGTAATTGAATCATATGAAAGTCAAACACATTCAAACAAATCTTTTTGAATCAAATGAAAGTCAAATGCATTCAAAAGATCAAATTAAATAAATTAAAAGTCAACCACATTCAAACAAAGCTAATTAAATCCAATGGAAGGGAAACACATTCAAACAAAGCTATTTGAATCAAATGAAAGTCAAACACATTCAAGTGAAAGTCAAAATCATTCAAAGCTATTTGAATCAAATTAAAGTCAAACACATTCAAACAATGATCTGAAAATGAAAGTCAAATGCATTCAAAAAAGATAATTAAATCAAACGAAAGTCAAACACATTCAGACAAAGCTAATTGCATCAAATGAAAGTCAAAAACATTCAAACAAAGCTAATTAAATCATATGAAAGTCAAATGCTTTCAAAAAAGCTAATTGAATCAACTAAAAGTCCAAAGAATTCAAACAAAGCTTTTTGAATCAAATGATTGTCAAATGCATTCAACGAGGCTAATTGAATCATATGACAGTCAAACAAAACTTTTTGAATCAAATGAAAGTCAAATGCATTCAACAAAGCAAATTGACTCAATTGAAAGTTAACCACATTCAAGCAAAGCTAATTGAACCAAATGAAAGTCAAACACATTTAAACAAAGCTATTTGAACCAAATGAAAGTCAAACACATTCAAGAAATGCTATTTGAATCATATGAAAGTGAAACGCATTCAAAAAAGGTATTTAAATAAAGTGAAAGTCAAAAACATTCAAACAAAGCTATTTGAATCAAATTAAAGTCAAACACATTCAAACAAAGCTTTTTAAATTAAATGAAAGTCAAATGCATTAAAAAAGCTAATTGATTCAAATGAAAGTCAATCACATTCAAACAAAGCTAATTTAATCAAATGAAAATCAAACACATTCAAACAAAGCTTTTTCAATCAAATGAAATTCAAATGCATTCAAAATAGCGATTTAAATCAAGTGAAAGTCAAACAAAGCTTTTTGAATCAAATGATTGTCAAATCCATTCAACGATGCTAATTGAATCATATGAAAGTCAAGCACATTCAAACAAATCTTTTTGAATCAACAGAAAGTCAATGCAATTAAAAAAAAGTAATTAAATCAAGTGAAAGTCAATTACATTTAAACAAAGCTTTTTAAATCAAATGAAAGTTAAATGCATTCAAAAAAGCTAATTGAATCAAGTGAAAGTCTAGGTAATTCAAACAAAGCTTTTTTGAATCAAATGACTGTCAAATGTGTTCAACGATGCTAATTGAATCAAATGAAAGTCAAACACATTCAAACAAAGCTGTTTGAATCAAATGAAAGTCATATGCATTCAACAAAGCTCATTGAATCAAATGAAAGTCAATGGCATTCTAACAAACCTAATTAAATCAAACGAAAGTCAATGGCATTCTAACAAACCTAATTGAATAAAATGAAAGTCAACCACATTCAAACAAAGCTAATTGAATCAAATGAAAGTTAACCACATTCTAACAAAGCAAATTAAATCAAGTGAAAATCAAACACATTCAAACAAAGCTTTTTGAATCAAAAGAAAGTCAAATGATTTCAAAAAAGCTAATTGAATCAAGTGAAATCAAACAAATTCAAACATAGCTTTTTGAATCAAATGATTGTGAAATGCATTCAACGATACTAATTGAATCATATGAAAGTCAAACACATTCAAACAAATCTTTTTGAATCAAATGAAAGTCAAATGCATTCAAAAGATCAAATTAAATCAATTAAAAGTCAACCACATTCAAACAAAGCTAATTAAATCCAATGGAAGGCAAACACATTCAAACAAAGCTATTTGAATCAAATGAAAGTCAAACACATTCAAAAAAGGTATTTAAATCAAGTGAAAGTCAAAATCATTCAAACAAAGCTATTTGAAGCAAATTAAAGTCAAACACATTCAAACAAAGCTTTTTGAATTAAATGAAAGTCAAATGCATTAAACAAAGCTAATTGATTCAAATGAAAGTCAATCACATTCAAACAAAGCTAATTTAACCAAAAAAAAATCAAACACATTCAAACAAAGCTTTTTCAATCAAATGAAATTCAAATGCATTCAAAATAGCGATTTGAATCAAGTGAAAGTCAAACAAAGCTTTTTGAATCAAATGATTGTCAAATCCATTCAACGATGCTAATTGAATCATATGAAAGTCAAGCACATTCAAACAAATCTTTTTGAATAAAACTGAAAGTCATATGCAATTTAAAAAAAAGTAATTAAATCAAGTGAAAGTCAAACACATTTAAACAAAGCTTTTTAAATCAAATGAAAGTTAAATGCATTCAAAAGCTTATTGAATCAAATGAAAGTCAAACACATTCAAACAAAGCTAATTGCATCAAATGAAAGTCAAACACATTCGGACAAAGCTTTTTTAATTAAAAAAAGTTAAATGCATTCAAAAAAGCTAATTTAATCTAGTGAAAGTCAAACACATTCAAACAAAGCTTTTTTAATTAAGTGATTGTCAAGTGCATTCCACAAAGCTAATTGAATCAAATGAAAGTCAAACACATTCGAACAAAGCTTTTTGAATCAAATAAAGTTAATTGCATTCAAAAAACTAATTGAATCAAGTGAAATTCTAAGTAATTCAAAAAAGCTTTTTGAATAAAATGACTGTCAAATGTGTTCAACGATACTAATTGAATAATATGAAAGTCAAACACATTCAAACAAATCTTTTGAATCAAATGAAAGTCAAATGCATTCAAAAGATCAAATTGAATCAATTAAAAGTCAACCACATTCAAACAAAGCTAATTAAATCCAATGGAAGGCAAACACATTCAAACAAAGCTATTTGAATCAAATGAAAGTCAAACATTCAAACAAAAAGTCAAGCTATTTGAATCAAATTAAAGTCAAACACATTCAAACAAAGCTTTTTGAATTAAATGAAAGTCAAATGCATTAAACAAAGCTAATTGATTCAAATGAAAGTCAAACATTCAAACAAAGCTAATTTAACCAAATAAAAATCAAACACATTCAAACAAAGCTTTTTCAATCAAATGAAATTCAAATGCATTCAAAATAGCGATTTGAATCAAGTGAAAGTCAAACAAAGCTTTTTGAATCAAATGATTGTCAAATCAATTAAACGATGCTAATTGAATCATATGAAAGTCAAGCACATTTAAACAAATCTTTTTGAATCAACTGAAAGTCAAATGCAATTAAAAAAAGTAATTAAATCAAGTGAAAGTCAATTACATTTAAACAAAGCTTTTTAAATCAAATGAAAGTTAAATGCATTCAAAAAAGCTAATTGAATCAAGTGAAAGTCTAGGTAATTCAAACAAAGTTTTTTGAATCAAATGACTTTCAAATGCGTTCAACGATGCTAATTGAATCAAATGAAAGTCAAACACATTCAAACAAAGCTTTTTGAACCAAATGAAAGTCAAACACATTCAAGAAATGCTATTTGAATCAAATGAAAGTCAAACGCATTCAAAAAAGGTATTTAAATAAAGTGAAAGTCAAAAACATTCAAACAAAGCTATTTGAATCAATTAAAGTCAAACACATTCAAACAAAGCTTTTTGAATTAAATGAAAGTCAAATGCATTAAAACAAAGCTAATTGATTCAAATGAAAGTCAATCACATTCAAAAAAGCTAATTTAATCAAATGAAAATCAAACACATTCAAACAAAGCTTTTTCAATCAAATGAAATTCAAATGCATCAAAATAGCGATTTGAATGAAGTGAAATCAAACAAAGCTTTTTGAATCAAATGATTGTCAAATCCATTCAACGATGCTAATTGAATCATATGAAAGTCAAGCACATTCAAACAAATCTTTTTGAATCAACTGAAAGTCAAATGCAATTAAAAAAAAGTAATTAAATCAAGTGAAAGTCAAATTACATTTAAACAAAGCTTTTTAAATCAAATGAAAGTTAAATGCATTCAAAAAAGCTAATTGAATCAAGTGAAAGTCTAGGTATTTCAAACAAAGATTTTTTGAATCAAATGACTGTCAAATGCGTTCAACGATGCTAATTGAATCAATGAAAGTCAAACACATTCAAACAAAGCTTTTTGAATCAATGAAAGTCATATGCATTCAACAAAGCTAATTGAATCAAATGAAAGTCAATGGCATTCTAACAAACCTAATTAAATCAAACGAAAGTAAATGGCATTCTAACAAACCTAATTGAATCAAATGAAAGTCAAACACATTCAACAAAGCTTTTTGAATCAAATAAAAGTTAAATGCATTCAAAAAAGCTAATTGAATCAAGTGAAAGTCTAAGTAATTCAAACAAAGCTTTTTGAATAAAATGACTGTCAAATGCGTTCAATGATGCTAATTGAATCAAATGAAAGTCAAACACATTCAAACAAAACTTTTTGAATCAAATGAAAGTCATTTGCATTCAACAAAGCTAATTGAATCAAATGAAAGTCAATGGCATTCTAACAAACCTAATTGAATCAAACGAAAGTAATTGACATTCTAACAAACCTAATTGAATCAAATGAAAGAACCACATTCAAACAAAAATAATTGAATCAAATGAAAGTTAACCACATTCAAACAAAGCTAATTTAAATCAAGTGAAATTCAAACACATTCAAACAAAGCTTTTTGAATCCAAAGAAATCAAATGAGTTCAAAAAAGCTAATTGAATCAAGAAAGTCAAACAAATTCAAACATACCTTTTTGAATCAAATGATTGTCAAATGCATTCAACGATACTAATTGAATCATATGAAAGTCAAACACATTCAAACAAATCTTTTTGAATCAAATGAAAGTCAAATGCATTCAAAAGATCAAATTGAATCAATTAAAAGTCAACCACATTCAAAAAAGCTAATTGAATCAAATGGAAGGCAAACACATTCAAACAAAGCTATTTGAATCAAATGAAAGTCAAACACATTTAAAAAAGGTATTTAAATCAAGTGAAAGTCAAAATCATTCAAACAAAGCTATTTGAATCAAATTAAAGTCAAACACATTCAAACAAAGCTTTTTGAATTAAATGAAAGTCAAATGCATTAAACAAAGCTAATTGATTCAAATGAAAGTCAATCACATTCAAAAAAGCTAATTTAACAAATAAAAATCAAACACATTCAAACAAAGCTTTTTCAATCAAATGAAATTCAAATGCATTCAAAATAGCGATTTGAATCAAGTGAAAGTCAAACAAAGCTTTTTGAATCAAATGATTGTCAAATCCATTCAACGATGCTAATTGAATCATATGAAAGTCAAGCACATTCAAACAAATCTTTTTGAATCAACTGAAAGTCAAATGCAATTAAAAAAAAGTAATTAAATCAAGTGAAAGTCAATTACATTTAAACAAAGCTTTTTAAATCAAATGAAAGTTAAATGCATTCAAAAAAGCTAATTGAATCAAGTGAAAGTCTAGGTAATTCAAACAAATTTTTGAATCAAATGACTGTCAAATGCGTTCAACGATGCTAATTGAATCAATGAAAGTCAAACACATTCAAACAAAGCTTTTTGAATCAATGAAAGTCCATTCAACAAAGCTAATTGAATCAATGAAAGTCAATTCTAAAACCTAATTAAATCAAACGAAAGTCATTTAATTGAATCAAATGAAAGTCAAACACATTCGAAAATCAAAAAAGTTAAATGCATTCAAAAAAGCTAATTGAATCAAGTGAAAGTCTAAGTAATTCAAACACTGTCAAATGCGTTCAACTAATTGAATCAAATGAAAGTCAAACACATTCAAACAAAGCTTTTTGAATCAAATGAAAGTCACAACAAAGCTAATTGAATCAAATGAAAGTCAATGGCATTCTAACAAACCTAATTGAATCAAACGAAAGTAATCTAACAAACCTAATTGAATCAAATGAAATTGAACCACATTCAAACAAAATAATTGAATCAAATGAAAGTTAACCACATTCAAACAAAGCTAATTTAAATCAAGTGAAATTCAAACACATTCAAACAAAGCTTTTTGAATCCAAAGAAAATCAAATGAGTTCAAAAAAGCTAATTGAATCAAGGAAAGTCAAACAAATTCAAACATACCTTTTTGAATCAAATGATTGTCAAATGCATTCAACGATACTAATTGAATCATATGAATGTCAAACACATTCAAACAAATCTTTTTAATCAAATGAAAGTCAAATGCATTCAAAAAGATCAAATTGAATCAATTAAAAGTCAACCACATTCAAACAAAGCTAATTAAATCCAATGGAAGGCAAACACATTCAAACAAAGCTATTGAATCAAATGAAAGTCAAACACATTTTATTTAAATCAACAAATTCAAACAAAGCTATTTGAATCAAATTAAAGTCAAACACATTCAAACAAAGCTTTTTGAATTAAATGAAAGTCAAATGCATTAAACAAAGCTAATTGATTCAAATGAAAGTCAATCACATTCAAACAAAGCTAATTTAACCAAATAAAAATCAAACACATTCAAACAAAGAATCAAATGAAATTCAAATGCATTCAAAATTTTGAATCAAAAAGCTTTTTGAATCAAATGCAAATGCAATTCAAGTGAAAGTCAAACATTTAAACAAAGCTTTTTAAATCAATTGAAAGTTAAATGCATTCAAAAAAGCTAATTGAATCAAGTGAAAGTCTAAATTCAAACAAAGTTTTTTGAATCAAATGAAAATGCTTCAATAATTGAATCAAATGAAGTCAAACACATTCAAACAAAGCTTTTTGAATCAATTCATGAATCAAATGATTGTCAAATGCATTCAACGAGGCTAATTGAATCATATGACAGTCAAACAAAACTTTTTGAATCAAATGAAAGTCAAATGCATTCAACAAAGCAAATTGACTTAATTGAAAGTTAACCACATTCAAGCAAAGCTAATTGAATCAAATGAAAGTCAAACACATTTAACAAAGCTATTTGAACCAAATGAAAGTCAAACACATTCAAGAAATGCTATTTGAATCAAATGAAAGTCAAACGCATTCAAAAAAGGTATTTAAATCAAGTGAAAGTCAAAAACATTCAAACAAAGCTATTTGAATCAAATTAAAGTCAAACACATTCAAACAAAGCTTTTTGAATTAAATGAAAGTCAAATGCATTAAACAAAGCTAATTGATTCAAATGAAAGTCAATCACATTCAAACAAAGCTAATTTAATCAAATGAAAATCAAACACATTCAAACAAAGCTTTTTCAATCAAATGAAATTCAAATGCATTCAAAATAGCGATTTAAATCAAGTGAAAGTCAAACAAAGCTTTTTGAATCAAATGATTGTCAAATCCGTTCAACGATGCTAATTGAATCATATGAAAGTCAAGCACATTCAAACAAATCTTTTTGAATCAACTGAAAGTCAAATGCAATTAAAAAAAAGTAATTAAATCAAGTAAAAGTCAATTACATTTAAACAAAGCTTTTTAAATCAATTGAAAGTTAAATGCATTCAAAAAAGCTAATTGAATCAAGTGAAAGTCTAGGTAATCAAACAAATTTTTTGAATCAAATGACTGTCAAATGCGTTCAACATGCTAATTGAATCAAATGAAAATCAAACACATTCAAACAAAGCTTTTTGAATCAAATGAAAGTCATATGCATTCAACAAAGCTAATTGAATTAAATGAAAGTCAATGCATTCTAACAAACCTAATTGAATCAACGAAAGTCAATGGCATTCTAACAAACCTAATTGAATCAAATGAAAGTCAACCACATTCAAACAAAGCTAATTGAATCAAATGAAAGTTAACCACATTCAAACAAAGCTAATTTAAATCAAGTGAAATTCAAACACATTCAAACAAAGCTTTTTGAATCCAAAGAAAGTCAAATGAGTTCAAAAAAGCTAATTGAATCAAGTGAAAGTCAAACAAATTCAAACATAGCTTTTTGAATCAAATGATTGTCAAATGCATTCAACGATACTAATTGAATCATATGAAAGTCAAACACATTCAAACAAATCTTTTTGAATCAAATGAAAGTCAAATGCATTCAACAAATCAAATTGAATCACTTAAAAGTCAACCACATTCAAACAAAGCTAATTAAATCCAATGGAAGGCAAACACATTCAAACAAAGCTATTTGAATCAAATGAAAGTCAAACACATTCAAACAATGCTATCTGAATCAAATGAAAGTCAAATGCATTCAAAAAGATAATTAAATCAAACGAAAGTCAAACACATTCAGACAAAGCTAATTGCATCAAATGAAAGTCAAAAATTCAAACAAAGCTAATTAAATCATATGAAAGTCAAATGCTTTCAAAAAAGCTAATTGAAACAACTAAAAGTCCAAAGAATTCAAACAAAGCTTTTTGAATCAAATGATTGTCAAATGCATTCAACGAGGCTAATTGAATCATATGACAGTCAAACAAAACTTTTTGAATCAAATGAAAGTCAAATGCATTCAACAAAGCAAATTGACTCAATTGAAAGTTAACCACATTCAAGCAAAGCTAATTGAATCAAATGAAAGTCAAACACATTTAAACAAAGCTATTTGAACCAAATGAAAGTCAAACACATTCAAGAAATGCTATTTGAATCAAATGAAAGTCAAACGCATTCAAAAAAGGTATTTAAATAAAGTGAAAGTCAAAAACATTCAAACAAAGCTATTTGAATCAAATTAAAGTCAAACACATTCAAACAAAGCTTTTTGAATTAAATGAAAGTCAAATGCATTAAACAAAGCTAATTGATTCAAATGAAAGTCAATCACATTCAAACAAAGCTAATTTAACCAAATGAAAATCAAACACATTCAAACAAAGCTTATTGAATCAAATGAAAGTCAAACACATTCAAAAAGCTAATTGCAATCAAATGAAAGTCAAACACATTTCATTCAAAAAAGCTAATTTAATCAGTGAAAGTCAAACACATTCAAACAAAGCTTTTTTTAAATTGTCAAAACAAATCTAATTGAATCAAATGAAAGTCAAACACATTCAACAAAGCTTTTTGAATCAAATAAAAGTTAAATGCATTCAAAAAAGCTAATTGAATCAAGTGAAAGTCTAGTAATTCAAACAAAGCTTTTTGAATAAAATGACTGTCAAATGCGTTCAATGATGCTAATTGAATCAAATGAAGTCAAACACATTCAAACAAAGGTTTTTGAATCAAATGAAAGTCATATGCATTCAACAAAGCTAATTGAATCAAATGAAATCAATGGCATTCTAACAAAGCCAATAGCATTCTAACAAACCTAATTGAATCAAACGAAAGTCAATGGCATTCTAACAAACCTAATTGAATCAAATGAAAGTCAACCACATTCAAACAAAGCTAATTGAATCAAATGAAAGTTAACCACATTCAAACAAAGCTAATTTAAATCAAGTGAAATTCAAACACATTCAAACAAAGCTTTTTGAATCAAAGAAAGTCAAATGAGTTCAAAAAAGCTAATTGAATCAAGTGAAAGTCAAACAAATTCAAACATAGCTTTTTGAATCAAATGATTGTCAAATGCATTCAACGATACTAATTGAATCATATGAAAGTCAAACACATTCAAACAAATCTTTTTGAATCAAATGAAAGTCAAATGCATTCAACAAATCAAATTGAATCACTTAAAAGTCAACCACTTTCAAACAAAGCTAATTAAATCTAATGGAAGGCAAACACATTCAAACAAAGCTATTTGAATCAAATGAAAGTCAAACACATTCAAACAATGCTATCTGAATCAAATGAAAGTCAAATGCATTCAAAAAAGATAATTAAATCAAACGAAAGTCAAACACATTCAGACAAAGCTAATTGCATCAAATGAAAGTCAAAAACATTCAAACAAAGCTAATTAAATCATATGAAAGTCAAATGCTTTCAAAAAAGCTAATTAAATCAACTAAAAGTCCAAAGAATTCAAACAAAGCTTTTTGAATCAAATGATTGTCAAATGCATTCAACGAGGCTAATTGAATCATATGACAGTCAAACAAAACTTTTTGAATAAAATGAAAGTCAAATGCATTCAACAAAGCAAATTGACTCAATTGAAAGTTAACCACATTCAAGCAAAGCTAATTGAATCAAATGAAAGTCAAACACATTTAAACAAAGCTATTTGAACCAAATGAAAGTCAAACACATTCAAGAAATGCTATTTGAATCAAATGAAAGTCAAACGCATTCAAAAAAGGTATTTAAATCAAGTGAAAGTCAAAAACATTCAAACAAAGCTATTTGAATCAAATTAAAGTCAAACACATTCAAACAAAGCTTTTTGAATTAAATGAAAGTCAAATGCATTAAACAAAGCTAATTGATTCAAATGAAAGTCAATCACATTCAAACAAAGCTAATTTAATCAAATGAAAATCAAACACATTAAACAAAGCTTTTTCAATCAAATGAAATTCAAATGCATTCAAAATAGCGATTTGAATCAAGTGAAAGTCAAACAAAGCTTTTTGAATCAAATGATTGTCAAATCCATTCAACGATGCTAATTGAATCATATGAAAGTCAAGCACATTCAAACAAATCTTTTTGAATCAACTGAAAGTCAAATGCAATAAAAAAAAAAGTAATTAAATCAAGTGAAAGTCAATTACATTTAAACAAAGCTTTTTAAATCAAATGAAAGTTAAATGCATTCAAAAAAGCTAATTGAATCAAGTGAAAGTCTGGTAATTCAAACAAAGTTTTTTGAATCAAATGACTGTCAAATGCGTTCAACGATGCTAATAAATCAAATGAAAGTCAAACATATTCAAACAAAGCTTTTTGAATCAAATGAAAGTCATATGCATTCAACAAAGCTAATTGAATGAAATGAAAGTCAATGCATTCTAACAAACCTAATTGAATCAAACGAAAGTCAATGGCATTCTAACAAACCTAATTGAATCAAATGAAAGTCAACCATTCAAACAAAGCTAATTGAATCAAATGAAAGTTAACCACATTCAAACAAAGCTAATTTAAATCAAGTGAAATTCAAACACATTCAAACAAAGCTTTTTGAATCCAAAAAAGTCAAATGAGTTCAAAAAAGCTAATTGAATCAAGTGAAAGTCAAACAAATTCAAACATAGCTTTTTGAATCAAATGATTGTCAAATGCATTCAACGATACTAATTGAATCATATGAAAGTCAAACACATTCAAACAAATCTTTTTGAATCAAATGAAAGTCAAATGCATTCAACAAATCAAATTGAATCACTTAAAAGTCAACCACTTTCAAACAAAGCTAATTAAATCCAATGGAAGGCAAACACATTCAAACAAAGCTATTTGAATCAAATGAAAGTCAAACACATTCAAACAATGCTATCTGAATCAAATGAAAGTCAAATGCATTAAAAAAAGATAATGAAATCAAACGAAAGTCAAACACATTCAGACAAAGCTAATTGCATCAAATGAAAGTCAAAAACATTCAAACAAAGCTAATTAAATCATATGAAAGTCAAATGCTTTCAAAAAACTAATTAAATCAACTAAAAGTCCAAAGAATTCAAACAAAGCTTTTTGAATCAAATGATTGTCAAATGCATTCAACGAGGCTAATTGAATCATATGACAGTCAAACAAAACTTTTTGAATCAAATGAAAGTCAAATGCATTCAACAAAGCAAATTGACTCAATTGAAAGTTAACCACATTCAAGCAAAGCTAATTGAATCAAATGAAAGTCAAACACATTTAAACAAAGCTATTTGAACCAAATGAAAGTCAAACACATTCAAGAAATGCTATTTGAATCAAATGAAAGTCAAACGCATTCAAAAAAGGTATTTAAATCAAGTGAAAGTCAAAAACATTCAAACAAAGCTATTTGAATCAAATTAAAGTCAAACACATTCAAACAAAGCTTTTTGAATTAAATGAAAGTCAAATGCATTAAACAAAGCTAATTGATTCAAATGAAAGTCAATCACATTCAAACAAAGCTAATTTAACCAAATGAAAATCAAACACATTCAAACAAAGCGTATTGAATCAAATGAAAGTCAAACACATTCAAAAGCTAATTGCATCAAATGAAAGTCAAACACATTCGGACAAAGCTTTTTTAATTAAATAAAAGTTAAATGCATTCAAAAAAGCTAATTTAATCAGTGAAAGTCAAACACATTCAAACAAATCTTTTTTAATTAAGTGATTGTCAAGTGCATTCCCAAAATCTAATTGAATCAAATGAAAGTCAAACACATTCGAACAAAGCTTTTTGAATCAAATAAAAGTTAAATGCATTCAAAAAAGCTAATTGAATCAAGTGAAAGTCTAAGTAATTCAAACAAAGCTTTTTGAATAAAATGACTGTCAAATGCGTTCAATGATGCTAATTGAATCAAATGGAAGTCAAACACATTCAAACAAAGGTTTTTGAATCAAATGAAAGTTAACCACATTCAAACAAAGCTAATTTAAATAAAGTGAAATTCAAACACATTCAAACAAAGCTTTTTGAATGCAAAGAAAGTCAAATGAGTTCAAAAAAGCTAATTGAATCAAGTGAAAGTCAAACAAATTCAAACATAGCTTTTTGAATCAAATGATTGTCAAATGCATTCAACGATACTAATTGAATCATATGAAAGTCAAACACATTCAAACAAATCTTTTTGAATCAAATGAAAGTCAAATGCATTCAACAAATCAAATTGAATCACTTAAAAGTCAACCACTTTCAAACAAAGCTAATTAAATCTAATGGAAGGCAAACACATTCAAACAAAGCTATTTGAATCAAAAAGTCAAACACATTCAAACAATGCTATCTGAATCAAATGAAAGTCAAATGCATTCAAAAAATATGAAATCAAACGAAAGTCAAACACATTCAGACAAAGCTAATTGCATCAAATGAAAGTCAAAAACATTCAAACAAAGCTAATTAAATCATATGAAAGTCAAATGCTTTCAAAAAAGCTAAATAAATCAACTAAAAGTCCAAAGAATTCAAACAAAGCTTTTTGAATCAAATGATTGTTAAATGCATTCAACGAGGCTAATTGAATCATATGACAGTCAAACAAAACTTTTTGAATCAAATGAAAGTCAAATGCATTCAACAAAGCAAATTGACTCAATTGAAAGTTAACCACATTCAAGCAAAGCTAATTGAATCAAATGAAAGTCAAACACATTTAAACAAAGCTATTTGAACCAAATGAAAGTCAAACACATTCAAGAAATGCTATTTGAATCAAATGAAAGTCAAACGCATTCAAAAAAGGTATTTAAATCAAGTGAAAGTCAAAAACATTCAAACAAAGCTATTTGAATCAAATTAAAGTCAAACACATTCAAACAAAGCTTTTTGAATTAAATGAAAGTCAAATGCATTAAACAAAGCTAATTGATTCAAATGAAAGTCAATCACATTCAAACAAAGCTAATTTAACCAAATGAAAATCAAACACATTCAAACAAAGCGTATTGAATCAAATGAAAGTCAAACACATTCAAACAAGCTAATTGCATCAAATGAAAGTCAAACACATTCGGACAAAGCTTTTTTAATTAAATAAAAGTTAAATGCATTCAAAAAAGCTAATTTAATCTAGTGAAAGTCTAAGTAATTCAAACAAAGCTTTTGAATAAAATGACTGTCAAATGCGTTCAATGATGCTAATTGAATCAAATGGAAGTCAAACATTCAAACAAAGGTTTTTGAATCAAATGAAAGTTAACCACATTCAAACAAAGCTAATTTAAATAAAGTGAAATTCAAACACATTCAAACAAAGCTTTTTGAATCAAAGAAAGTCAAATGAGTTCAAAAAAGCTAATTGAATCAAGTGAAAGTCAAACAATTCAATAGCTTTTTGAATCAAATGATTGTCAAATGCATTCAACGATACTAATTGAATCATATGAAAGTCAAACACATTCAAACAAATCTTTTTGAATCAAATGAAAGTCAAATGCATTCAACAAATCAAATTGAATCACTTAAAAGTCAACCACTTTCAAACAAAGCTAATTAAATCTAATGGAAGGCAAACACATTCAAACAAAGCTATTTGAATCAAATGAAAGTCAAACACATTCAAACAATGCTATCTGAATCAAATGAAAGTCAAATGCATTAAAAAAAGATAATGAAATCAAACGAAAGTCAAACACATTCAGACAAAGCTAATTGCATCAAATGAAAGTCAAAAACATTCAAACAAAGCTAATTAAATCATATGAAAGTCAAATGCTTTCAAAAAAGCTATAATAAATTAAACTAAAAGTCCAAAGAATTCAAACAAAGCTTTTTGAATCAAATGATTGTTAAATGCATTCAACGAGGCTAATTGAATCATATGACAGTCAAACAAAACTTTTTGAATCAAATGAAAGTCAAATGCATTCAACAAAGCAAATTGACTCAATTGAAAGTTAACCACATTCAAGCAAAGCTAATTGAATCAAATGAAAGTCAAACACATTTAAACAAAGCTATTTGAACCAAATGAAAGTCAAACACATTCAAGAAATGCTATTTGAATCAAATGAAAGTCAAACGCATTCAAAAAAGGTATTTAAATCAAGTGAAAGTCAAAAACATTCAAACAAAGCTATTTGAATCAAATTAAAGTCAAACACATTCAAACAAAGCTTTTTGAATTAAATGAAAGTCAAATGCATTAAACAAAGCTAATTGATTCAAATGAAAGTCAATCACATTCAAACAAAGTAATTTAACCAAATGAAAATCAAACACATTCAAACAAAGCGTATTGAATCAAATGAAAGTCAAACACATTCAAACAAAGCTAATTGCATCAAATGAAAGTCAAACACATTCGGAAAAGCTTTTTTAATTAAATAAAGTTAAATGCATTCAAAAAAGCTAATTTAATCTAGTGAAAGTCAAACAATTTCAAACAAAGGTTTTTTAATTAAGTGATTGTTAAGTGCAAACAAATCTAATTGAATCAAATGAAAGTCAAACACATTCGAACAAAGCTTTTTGAATCAAATAAAAGTTAAATGCATTCAAAAAAGCTAATTGAATCAAGTGAAAGTCTAAGTAATTCAAACAAAGCTTTTTGAATAAATGACTGTCAAATGCGTTTAATGATGCTAATTGAATCAAATGGAAGTCAAATACATTCAAACAAAGTTTTTGAATCAAATGAAAGTTAACCACATTCAAACAAAGCTAATTTAAATAAAGTGAAATTCAAACACATTCAAACAAAGCTTTTTGAATGCAAAGAAAGTCAAATGAGTTCAAAAAAGCTAATTGAATCAAGTGAAAGTGAAACGAATTCAAACATAGCTTTTTGAATCAAATGATTGTCAAATGCATTCAACGATACTAATTGAATCATATGAAAGTCAAACACATTCAAACAAATCTTTTTGAATCAAATGAAAGTCAAATGCATTCAACAAATCAAATTGAATCACTTAAAAGTCAACCACTTTCAAACAAAGCTAATTAAATCTAATGAAAGGCAAACACATTCAAACAAAGCTATTTGAATCAAATGAAAGTCAAACACATTCAAACAATGCTATCTGAATCAAATGAAAGTCAAATGCATTCAAAAAAGATAATGAAATCAAACGAAAGTCAAACACATTCAGACAAAGCTAATTGCATCAAATGAAAGTCAAAAACATTCAAACAAAGCTAATTAAATCATATGAAAGTCAAATGCTTTCAAAAAAGCTAAATAATCAACTAAAAGTCCAAAGAATTCAAAAAAGCTTTTTGAATCAAATGATTGTTAAATGCATTCAACGAGGCTAATTGAATCATATGACAGTCAAACAAAACTTTTTGAATCAAATGAAAGTCAAATGCATTCAACAAAGCAAATTGACTCAATTGAAAGTTAACCACATTCAAGCAAAGCTAATTGAATCAAATGAAAGTCAAACACATTTAAACAAAGCTATTTGAACCAAATGAAAGTCAAACACATTCAAGAAATGCTATTTGAATCAAATGAAAGTCAAACGCATTCAAAAAAGGTATTTAAATCAAGTGAAAGTCAAAAACATTCAAACAAAGCTATTTGAATCAAATTAAAGTCAAACACATTCAAACAAAGCTTTTTGAATTAAATGAAAGTCAAATGCATTAAACAAAGCTAATTGATTCAAATGAAAGTCAATCACATTCAAACAAAGCTAATTTAACCAAATGAAAAAAACACAATCAAACAAAGCGTATTGAATCAAATGAAAGTCAAACACATTCAAAAAAGCTAATTGCATCAAATGAAAGTCAAACACATTCGGACAAAGCTTTTTAATTAAATAAAAGTTAAATGCATTCAAAAAAGCTAATTTAAATCTAGTGAAAGTCAAACACATTCAAACAAAGCTTTTTTAATTAAGTGATTGTCAAGTGCATTCCCACAATCTAATTGAATCAAATGAAAGTCAAAACATTCGAACAAAGCTTTTTGAATCAAATAAAAGTTAAATGCATTCAAAAAAGCTAATTGAATCAAGTGAAAGTCTAAGTAATTCAAACAAAGCTTTTTGAATAAAATGACTGTCAATTGCGTTTAATGATGCTAATTGAATCAAATGGAAGTCAAATACATTCAAACAAAGGTTTTTGAATCAAATGAAAGTTAACCACATTCAAACAAAGCTAATTTAAATAAAGTGAAATTCAAACACATTCAAACAAAGCTTTTTGAATGCAAAGAAAGTCAAATGAGTTCAAAAAAGCTAATTGAATCAAGTGAAAGTGAAACGAATTCAAACATAGCTTTTTGAATCAAATGATTGTCAAATGCATTCAACGATACTAATTGAATCATATGAAAGTCAAACACATTCAAACAAATCTTTTTGAATCAAATGAAAGTCAAATGCATTCAACAAATCAAATTGAATCACTTAAAAGTCAACCACTTTCAAACAAAGCTAATTAAATCTAATGGAAGGCAAACACATTCAAACAAAGCTATTTGAATCAAATGAAAGTCAAACACATTCAAACAATGCTATCTGAATCAAATGAAAGTCAAATGCATTCAAAAAAGATAATGAAATCAAACGAAAGTCAAACACATTCAGACAAAGCTAATTGCATCAAATGAAAGTCAAAAACATTCAAACAAAGCTAATTAAATCATATGAAAGTCAAATGCTTTCAAAAAAGCTAATAAATCAACTAAAAGTCCAAAGAATTCAAACAAAGCTTTTTGAATCAAATGATTGTTAAATGCATTCAACGAGGCTAATTGAATCATATGACAGTCAAACAAAACTTTTTGAATCAAATGAAAGTCAAATGCATTCAACAAAGCAAATTGACTCAATTGAAAGTTAACCACATTCAAGCAAAGCTAATTGAATCAAATGAAAGTCAAACACATTTAAACAAAGCTATTTGAACCAAATGAAAGTCAAACACATTCAAGAAATGCTATTTGAATCAAATGAAAGTCAAACGCATTCAAAAAAGGTATTTAAATCAAGTGAAAGTCAAAAACATTCAAACAAAGCTATTTGAATCAAATTAAAGTCAAACACATTCAAACAAAGCTTTTTGAATTAAATGAAAGTCAAATGCATTAAACAAAGCTAATTGATTCAAATGAAAGTCAATCACATTCAAACAAAGCTAATTTAACCAAATGAAAATCAAACACATTCAAACAAAGCGTATTGAATCAAATGAAAGTCAAACACATTCAAACAAAGCTAATTGCATCAAATGAAAGTCAAACACATTCGGACAAAAGCTTTTTAATTAAATAAAAGTTAAATGCATTCAAAAAAGCTAATTTAATCAGTGAAAGTCTAAGTAATTCAAACAAAGCTTTTTGAATAAAATGACTGTCAAATGCGTTCAATGATGCTAATTGAATCAAATGGAAGTCAAACACATTCAAACAAAGGTTTTTGAATCAAATGAAAGTTAACCACATTCAAACAAAGCTAATTTAAATAAAGTGAAATTCAAACACATTCAAACAAAGCTTTTTGAATGCAAAGAAAGTCAAATGAGTTCAAAAAAGCTAATTGAATCAAGTGAAAGTGAAACGAATTCAAACATAGCTTTTTGAATCAAATGATTGTCAAATGCATTCAACGATACTAATTGAATCATATGAAAGTCAAACACATTCAAACAAATCTTTTTGAATCAAATGAAAGTCAAATGCATTCAACAAATCAAATTGAATCACTTAAAAGTCAACCACTTTCAAACAAAGCTAATTAAATCTAATGGAAGGCAAACACATTCAAACAAAGCTATTGAATCAAATGAAAGTCAAACACATTCAAACAATGCTATCTGAATCAAATGAAAGTCAAATGCATTAAAAAAAGATAATGAAATCAAACGAAAGTCAAACACATTCAGACAAAGCTAATTGCATCAAATGAAAGTCAAAAACATTCAAACAAAGCTAATTAAATCATATGAAAGTCAAATGCTTTCAAAAAAGCTAAATAAATCAACTAAAAGTCCAAAGAATTCAAACAAAGCTTTTTGAATCAAATGATTGTTAAATGCATTCAACGAGGCTAATTGAATCATATGACAGTCAAACAAAAACTTTTTGAATCAAATGAAAGTCAAATGCATTCAACAAAGCAAATTGACTCAATTGAAAGTTAACCACATTCAAGCAAAGCTAATTGAATCAAATGAAAGTCAAACACATTTAAACAAAGCTATTTGAACCAAATGAAAGTCAAACACATTCAAGAAATGCTATTTGAATCAAATGAAAGTCAAACGCATTCAAAAAGGTATTTAAATCAAGTGAAAGTCAAAAACATTCAAACAAAGCTATTTGAATCAAATTAAAGTCAAACACATTCAAACAAAGCTTTTTGAATTAAATGAAAGTCAAATGCATTAAACAAGCTAATTGATTCAAATGAAAGTCAATCACATTCAAACAAAGTAATTTAACCAAATGAAAATCAAACACATTCAAACAAAGCGTATTGAATCAAATGAAAGTCAAACACATTCAAACAAAGCTAATTGCATCAAATGAAAGTCAAACACATTCGCAAAGCTTTTTAATTAAATAAAAGTTAAATGCATTCAAAAGCTAATTTAATCTAGTGAAAGTCAAACAATTTCAAACAAATTTTTTAATTAAGTGAAAGTGCAGAATCAAATGAAAGTCAAACATTAACAAAGCTTTTTGAATCAAATAAAAGTTAAATGCATTCAAAAAAGCTAATTGAATCAAGTGAAAGTCTAAGTAATTCAAACAAAGCTTTTTTGAATAAAATGACTGTCAAATGCGTTTAATGATGCTAATTGAATCAAATGGAAGTCAAAACACATTCAAACAAAGGTTTTTGAATCAAATGAAAGTTAACCACATTCAAACAAAGCTAATTTAAATAAAGTGAAATTCAAACACATTCAAACAAAGCTTTTTGAATCAAAGAAAGTCAAATGAGTTCAAAAAAAGCTAATTGAATCAAGTGAAAGTGAAACAATTCAAACATAGCTTTTTGAATCAAATGATTGTCAAATGCATTCAACGATACTAATTGAATCATATGAAAGTCAAACACATTCAAACAAATCTTTTTGAATCAAATGAAAGTCAAATGCATTCAACAAATCAAATTGAATCACTTAAAAGTCAACCACATTCAAACAAAGCTAATTAAATCTAATGAAAGGCAAACACATTCAAACAAAGCTATTTGAATCAAATGAAAGTCAAACACATTCAAACAATGCTATCTGAATCAAATGAAAGTCAAATGCATTCAAAAAAGATAATGAAATCAAACGAAAGTCAAACACATTCAGACAAAGCTAATTGCATCAAATGAAAGTCAAAAACATTCAAACAAAGCTAATTAAATCATATGAAAGTCAAATGCTTTCAAAAAAGCTAATTGAATCAACTAAAAGTCCAAAGAATTCAAACAAAGCTTTTTGAATCAAATGATTGTCAAATGCATTCAACGAGGCTAATTGAATCATATGACAGTCAAACAAAACTTTTTGAATCAAATGAAAGTCAAATGCATTCAACAAAGCAAATTGACTCAATTGAAAGTTAACCACATTCAAGCAAAGCTAATTGAATCAAATGAAAGTCAAACACATTTAAACAAAGCTATTTGAACCAAATGAAAGTCAAACACATTCAAGAAATGCTATTTGAATCAAATGAAAGTCAAACGCATTCAAAAAAGGTATTTAAATCAAGTGAAAGTCAAAAACATTCAAACAAAGCTATTTGAATCAAATTAAAGTCAAACACATTCAAACAAAGCTTTTTGAATTAAATGAAAGTCAAATGCATTAAACAAAGCTAATTGATTCAAATGAAAGTCAATCACATTCAAACAAAGCTAATTTA